>NC_068359.1:100493746-100533746 GCF_020536995.1 Dreissena polymorpha
GTGTTTTATTATTGCGGTTGGAAATAATATATTTATATAATATTTCGAGTTGAACGTTTACTTATTAAATGCAGCTCATTGAACGTTTAAACAAACGTTAATTTGGTTTCATTTGAATGTTAGTTTCATATAGGTATTGAATGTGTAATCATAAAATTGAATAACTGAGTCGTTTCTGTACGACATAAAATTCATATTACTAACAATTTGTTTACTTATCTTCTTATATCCACTGCTTATCATTTTCATATTACGTATCAGTGTTGTTTTTTTTAATTTAAAGTCTAAATTAGTATTACCAAAAACGAGTAGATGGTGAAAACTATTTATTTCCTTATAATGGCTTTTATATCCGGTTTTGTGTTTTGACGTTGGCTGCAAAACAAGCATGTGGCTCTTAGTAACAAGTTTTGAAAGTTTTTCGAAAATCCCGAAACCATATGCAATGTTTTAGTATCATGTCGTACTTTTTTTAAAGTTTACCAACCTTTTATTTATAAAATGTTTCCAATGAAAAAAAATGCAGCAAACAAGAATAGAACTTTAGCAAGTGCAAAGTGTACTTTTGTACTTTTTTCTTTCACTATTTTCAATTTGTTTAATTAATGTATTTTTTAACTGCCATGCCTTGTCTACAAAAGTTATTCGACTGGAAGCAAACATTAATTGTAGTCGTGTTACCTTTCACATTTGAAAATCGTCACTATTTTCTTTCATTTAAAAAGATAATATGCCACTATTCAACATACGTAGATGGTGCTTGTTCATTTTATAGAAACTACCAATATGTCCTGGCACCAAACGTGATCCGACTTGAAAATGAGGAGACGCTTCTTGTTGGCATTCTTGGCAATGGAAGGAATCAGAAAGTAACGGTATGTAGTTATGAATTAATGTATACCATTAATCATAGTGTACTCTAAACATATAACAGTATGATCATACGACGTGTAATGCCACGATTTATACGGGTAGAACACAAACATGTAGACAGTTTCTACGACCGTCTTAGTCTTAGTAATGAGTAAATTGTGTTTTTTTCTTTTATCACAATCCTATAAAATTCTCCTCTTCATTATCAACAGCAATGGAGCAATTCATTTCGTTTTATATAATGTTTGCATTTGACAGGGCTTTCTATACACCAATGCAAAAAAACAACAACTATTCTTCTGACAACCGTCTGTCTTCAATGTGCAACAGTACGGAATACCGTTAGGACCATCGTGGTTACTCCAGAGGGCGAGAATGCGAGAACGCGAGAGTACGATGGCGAAAATGCGACAATACGATGACGACAGTGCGACAATACGATGGCGAGAATGCGAGAACGCGATAGTACGATGACGGCAATGCGACAGTGCTACAATACGATGGCGACAGTGCGGTAGTACGATGGCGAAATGGCGATAGTCATATCGTACTGTCGCCATCGTATCATCGCATTCTCGCCATCGCGTTCTCACATTCTCGCCATCGTATTGTCGCATTGTCGTCATCGTATTGTCGCATTGTCGTCATCGTGCTCTCGGGTTTCGCATTCTCGCATTCTCGCCATCGCGTTCTCGCATTCTCGCCATCGTATTGTCGCACTGTCGTCATCGTATTGTCGCATTCTCGTCATCGTACTCTCGTGTTCTCGAATTATCGCATTGTCGCCATCGTACATGTACTATCGCACTGTCGCCATCGTATGGTCGCACTGTCGTCATCGCCCTGTCTCATTGTCATCATCGTACTATCGCGTTCTCGCATTCTCACCATCGCGTTCTCGCATTCTCGCCATCGTATTGTCGCACTGTCGTCATCGTATTGTCGCATTCTCGTCATCGTACTCTCGCGTTCTCGCATTCTCGCTCTCTGAATTTTATTGTGTAACCACGATGGCCCTAACGGTTTTCCGTACAACAGAGATCGAACTCAATGAAATTGATGAGTCGAGCCGTCTATAAACATGATTGTAACATCCTTCAATCATATATACACACACGGAAACAATCCGAACTCAATTCTGGAGAATACGTCGCTACTCGCATCTTTAAACATGCACATGCGTGTCAAGCGAATAGTGAATTATTATTAATTAACCTAAGACGGTAAGCCTAAGCTCGATCGTTCAAGTGCGTAATTTAACTACACCACTCAAAAGTACAAGCCCTTGGACGCCACAGCCCAAACAATCTGCTGACCCCTACCCAGGACAGGGTAGGTAGATGCGCACAGGGCGAATCTAACGCCCATCCTCCACGCCAATTTGCGAAAAGTGCACACAGTAAAGCATTAGTTTTGTTTAAAGCAGCTGCGATATTTGCAAGATTTATCCATCATGACCAATCAAGAGATGTGCACATGGCTTCACGTACACCCCAACAATAATCGTTAGTCATGAACGATTTAGTTTTAACCGCGAGCGGGATACGCAACCCTAACTGCTCATTATTTGTTTCTTTCCTTTTTCTTTTAATGTAAAGTGGATGAATGAGGACCAATTGCTCATGACTGGTGTCTAGATGCCTTCATCACCTCTTGAAACCTCTATATTTATAGAAATCTACACATAAGCTTCAATAACTATATCGTTAATGTAGTGTTTCCTCGTCGCCAATTGTAGTGTTTCTTCTTCAGAATACATTATTGATCACCATTGAAGGAACACCATTTAAGGAACAAACACCATTGAAGGTTATACTGGTTTAATTTACATCCGTACTCGTCAAGCATAAAAATCAGTCCGTCTGTGTACATGCTATCAAAGAGGCATTCATGCAAGTAGGCGTGACCAGTACAAGCCACACCACAATCCCTCCTTTTTTCAAACCAATTAATGCATGATCTACACATACATAGTCTAAACATAGACCCATACATTCACAAGCAACTCATAATAACAAATTAAACCATGCATTTATCAAACAATCTAAACATAGTTTACAAAACAAAACATTACAAATGAAAACATTTTATCCATGAAAATAAAATAGCATGTCGCTAGTACGTGCAATATTCTCAAACAATTCCCATTTATCGTTAACTTGACATTAACGAGCAACCAAACTGGCTGTTCATCAATTCCATTTTATAAGCTATTAGACACCCGAAGCATGATACACATGTCAGTTTAATTGAAATGTACTACCATCCGCGGGGTAAGCGCCACGTGTACTGTCTCGAATTAACTCCATTAAATTACATTCTAATTTAGCGGTGCATTTACACCAGTTTGAAGTCATTAAATTTCTCAAGCATTTTCCGGACCCTTATCGGTCTGTCTTTTCCCGCGGATGATACATTAGTTTGACAATTTTCACCGGTAGAATTGTTTACATTTGAGTCTGTCTGAGGGCTACATTCATTCATTTTTAGTTGTGGCGTTAGCTTACAACTAATTTAGAGAGGCAGTTTTGCAAGTCAGTCTGCTGTTAGCTACGCTAGGAACGATAACTGCAAGTCAGTCTGCTGTTAGCTACGCTAGGAACGATATCCACTGCACTGCACTTCAGGCAGTAAAATTATGCAGACGACGAATGCTAGGAAACGTCTGCTCTTCTACGCTAGGAACGATAACCACCGCATCTGCCTGTTAATAGTTCACCACTGGTACACTACAGTTTGTGTATGTAATCAATAGTGTTTAACAGCTTGTAAGACGACATTGGCCAGTCTAGTGTTTATCATTGAAATCTATACATATTGGCTGCTTTCAGGGAAAACGGGGCGTAATGCATGTCAAATAAGATTAGCCTGTGCACACTGATTAGCCTGTGCAATGCGTACAAGCTAATCAAGGACGTCACTTTCTGATTTTATGGTGTTTTTCGTTGAATGACAGTCTCTGGTACTGGAATGACAATTTAATGCATATGCATTAAGCCCTGTTTTCCCAAAATGAAGATTAAATTATTCCGACGACTCACCATGCACATAAAATCGCGGTAAATAGTCGTTTTCTTTTCCATGATTTAACAAAATTTAGATGAACGTTCTATATCCTCGTCACCAATTGTAGTGTTTCTTCGTCGCCAATTGTAGTGTTTCATCTACATAATACAATATGGATCACCATTGAAGGAACACCATTAAAGGAACAAACACCATTGAAGGTTATACTGGTTTTTTTTACATCCGTACTCTTCAAACATACAAATCAGTCCGTCTGTGTACATTCTATCAAAGAGGCATTCATGCCAGAGGGTGTCCTGCAAATAGGCGTGACCAGTGCAAGCTACAATTTACAATAAGTATTATTTAAGCAAACAATATAAAAATACACATGGTCACATTCATATCTCAAATCAACTCAATAAATACACATCAAAACCATCCGAACACCAACGACAAACTAACAAACCTCCCAAACCACAACATCCACAAACCCATACCTCTAAACAGCGTAGTTAAATCATAACTATTCGAATATTTTATATATAAGCATATGACACAATTTTGCAAAAAAAGCATTTAACCGATATCAGTATCTAATCACAACAAAACGAAAAGCTACAGGTCATCGTCTTCATATAGAAACAAGGAGTAACTTGTTACATTAAACATTAATTACATGACATACAAAAAAGATTACACTTGAACAATTGTTATGTGGCGGAAATAAAAGCATACTAAAATTTAAATAAATATGGACTAAACAAATATAACTGTCTTTAGAAAGTGAGATCCTAAAATATGATGCACATAACTTAGAATTAAAGTTCGCATTAATGGTACAACATGAAGATAAGAATTGAAGAAACAATCAAGAAAACTTAGCTGCTTCAGAATTTGATCAAAGTCATCAATTGACCTTCACAGTAAAGGAATCTGTCCGTGTAAGAAGCCCTTCTGACAAGACATAAAATCTTGACTGAAAGTAAACTAAATCGCGACTTTTATCATTGCAATAGTACACTTAAAAATAATTAAAGCACTTATTTTAACACATATATAAAGGGACGTGGCGGGGGGGGGGGGGGGGCTGTTAAATCACCATTTCTTGCTCCATTCCCATAACTTATGCCCATCAAATATACACTTTCTTTGCGTTATTGTTATGTTTATTTTACTCCACGTATATTTTGCTGTCGAGTTTCTTGCCAAAATTTCATTCTCCCAATAGATACGCACTGAAATAGTGAAACTGCAACTTTTTTTGGTTTATAACATGCATGCTACGTGAGTTGATTACATCACTGGCATTAACTTTCACCAGATATATGCTAACAGACAGTACTTATCAGGCTGATAACGTATTTTGTTTCCACGTTTCGGGCCTTTGTTGATAACCAATTAAAATAAATTGATGTGTAACGTACGTAGCTTTATTGCAATCAAATTAAAGTCTAAACATTCAAACAATCTATTATCTTCTATAACAGGTTTACTTTGAATATCTGAACAAGACGATCTCCAGAAATGAAACAACGATATTAGATGCAGGCAAGATTGTTTGTGAACCCTATATCTTCGATTCTGTTGCTTACCTGAGTTTTTAACACACTTTTAAAATTTTTATTTTTCGTGAGCTTTGAGCGTAAATGAATGTATTTATCATTTACATTTCTTTCAATTAAACTGTATGTATTGCATAAAAATGAAACAAATGACAAAAACTGGTAACACCAATATCTGTATTACTTTAAAGACCACCCTGTCGAGGTTACCGTCAAGGTCACCGGAGATGACATTTTCAAAGACATTGACGCCGGTCCAAAATTCAGAAAAAGACCGGAATTTATCAAATTAGTCTGCAACGGAACATACGGTGTACAGATCCGGGATATTGCTCTTAGCTACACATCAGGTTACCTTATCGTTCAGACGGACAAACCTTTGTACAATCCGTCGCAGACAGGTATTTCATATTGTTATGAATGAACATTTGTTGGTGTTTTTTGGACATCCACTAATGCGAAATGATATTTTCTTCTGTTTAATAAGTGTCTTAATATTATACATTTTTTTTATTTATTTGGGTCGTAACTTGATTTTTTCTTTTCTCTTTTGATACAAATTATCAACTGAACGTTTCACTAGTCCTAGCATTATCATTATGCAGTGTAAAAACAAAGATAGATTTGATTTTGTCTGCATACGTTTATTGAAGAATACATCATTATAAATGCTTTTTTTCAAAACTGTATTTATTGGTTAGCTTGATTTTTGAAGTCAATGTTCGAGTTTTGGCAATGGACGAATCTATGAAGCCAATCACGGACAAGCAGCTGGCTATTGACCTGATAGTGAGTGGTAGCATATTATTTAGTGAAGAATATGAAAAGAACTTCATCCAATATGTACATGTTGTTTTACAATATTTTTTTATTACTTTTTGGTATTTCAGGCAAAAGTAAATTATCATTTTTCGAATTCACGGAACTATTGAACCAATGCAAAACCCAATTTTATCGATTACTTACTGCATATACCGTTCATATGTGGTTTAAACTTGTATACTTAGCTCTGTTTTCGAAATTATTGTGCAAACATGTTGACCAATATAAAATGCGATATGAAGCTCTTGTCTATAAATACGAAATTACAATTACAAATGTTTACGTGTAACTGAAGATGCGTTAATCAAATTGCTACCTGTGATATGTGTGCTTGTATTCATTTTTGTAATTAATATAGTTATATTAATACTACAGCGCTTCAAGTTGTTAGTAGTAGAATTAGTTAGTTTATGAAGAAATATAACATATTATATATCATTTTAAAATATACAATTAATCTGTTTACTCTCATCAGTTATTGGACTCTGTAACGCATCTTCTTTTCAGAGTCCCACAGCTATGACTGTAGACAGAGTGTCCTTTGAACCTGGGAGCAGTAAAAATGGATTCTACAAGGGACAGTTTGAGCTTCCGCCGTTCCCGGATTTTGGAACATGGACAATCAAAGCTAAACTTGGAGGAAAGGTACATATTGTAACAAGAAGTTATCATCATCATCATCATCATCATCATCATCATCATCATCATCATCATCATCATCATCATCATCATCATCATCATCATCATCATCATCATCATCATCATCATCATATTTGTATTTTATTTACTAACCAGGTGCCTTTCTCATCAAGAAATGAAGAAAAAACAAAGTAAGCAATTGGTGTTTGTGTTGGGGATTCTGAACAAAGATGCGAAAACATTTATTCTACCGCCTTTAACATTTAATGTGCATCGATCATTTACCTCTAAGACTGTTCAGGTCGTCCGCCACTTCTGCACCAATATTATCCAGCAATCTAACCGGATAGTGTTAAGGTCCCGCCTGACATGACTAAACTGCACTAAAATAAATTGAAACACGACTTTATCGAAAATCAGCAATTGAGTGTCAATTTTACAAACGGACATATGGGGGGGGGGGGGTGGATGGTCGGATTAATCACCCCTTTGCCTCGAATCGAATGGCGATTCAAGAAATGTACAACGCATCTTCATGCCAAAACGGAGAACCTATGCACTTTTCGCGCTAAAACACTTCCATATTCCCTCTGCTTAATAACAAGCATAGTTCCAACTCGAGATCGTACTTTTTACAAACGAGAATAATTTCATGCAATCATACTATATAAAACTGGCTGCATGATTTAACCGAGTGAAATCAACAAAAAAAATATTGAATTCAATAAACGATTTTTTACCGCAAATAATTTGTATGTTTTTTATAGTTGGAAACGTATGCCATTTCTCCAATTGATGTGCGCGAATTTGGTAAGTAGGAGTATGTAATGTGTACAAACGTACCGTGCAATACTTTTAACAATTACAAAGGGACAAGTGTTCAACGTTAAATTTTAACATTAATAAACAATCATAAAACAAGGGATTTACAATATTATGCTAAATCAATGACATAATGATGTCAGCATATTTATAACATATTTTACAATATGGACTATGCAAAAATCAATAACTTCTCTATTGAGAATATTATCATCTTATATATAGACATTTTCTAGTCTTACATATATGTGGTAATTTAAACAAACAATTGAATGCTTATATAATTTTTAATCAAAATACTGGTCTTAAAACTAATATAATATAGCTGTTTTAGTTTTGTACAACCGGATGATATTGTATATATTTAAAGCGTTTCGCACGTTAATTCGTTTACTTAAGATTAAAAGACATTATAGAATATTTTGTGAACCAACCAATTGTGTCTGTGGAATATTCGAGATATAAACCATTTAACAGTTCTCCCTACCTTCGGGGTCGAGATTGTAACTGGACGGGAGTATATACTGCCGAACGACACTCAAATAGATGTTACAGTATCAGCCAAGTAAGTGGTTTTCATTAAGGTTTACGTGTACAAATTCGTCTAGTGAAATATAGTTAAAGGGACTGTCAACCACGACGACGAAGGAAAGAAAAGTTGTAATATACCGTATTTTTTTTACAATTATTAGTTTATATTGATTAAAATATTACGACTGGTATATTAAATTACTTGAAAAAAGTTGTTAAGTTTTCATATTTTCAGTATATTTGATAATACATTTTACTGCCATACTGGGTATGTCTACCAGGTAAACTACCAGTTAACTAAAAATAACGCCAGTAGATTGATCATCATCGACACATGGTAAACCCAGGAATGCAAATTGTGCATGCGTAGTGAATTGTATATATTATATATATATATATAATGATCAATCTACTTGCGTTATTTATAGTGTGTAAATCGTTATGTCAACTATTTTCAGCGATGTACTTTCGATTTCACATCGCGAAATTTTATTACAGAATATACTGAAAATATAAACTTTTTTCAAGTAATGTACTGTACCAGTCGTGATATTTTAATCAATATTAACTCACAATTGTAAAAAATACGGTATTTTAGAACTTTTCATTTTTCGTCATTCGTGGTTGACAGTTCCTTTAAGAACTGCACGTATCGTGTATATTGAATAATTATATGTTTTGTTTTTGTTTTATTTGTTATATTGTCTAGATAAGGAACGAATTAATTTACGGTGATCAGTGATAAACCGTGGTTCTTCTTTAACCGTTTGGTCATTACATTTGTGTTTTCATTATTCTTGGGTTACGTCTTGATTCTAGAAATGTTTCCTCCGCTAAATATCACTTATGCATGGGATTATGTATCTTGTTCATGTTTTTCAACACATACGCAGATATGTCTACGGCAAGGCAGTTGACGGGATTGCAGGACTAGAGATTAACGTCCGAAAGATGGGAGATGTGACGGACCCGAAACGTGTTGTAACCATGGGGAGAATACCGGTATAACATGTACATTTTCATTCAATACGTCTTTATTGTTTGTTTTCCTTGTCTTCAGTAGCGGGTTGGTTATTTGACTTACCTCCAATTGATTGAATTCTTGACGTGAAGGGATGAAACCTTTAATCCGAGTGGTTTAGTAAACTACAATTGAATTAAAAATAGTAACGAACTACGCATCACTCGTAAACGAAAATGGTTGTATAGCTCCATGTCGTGTAGACTCAGTTAGGTTTCCTTTCAGCCCATACATTTTACTGAAGAGAGCTTTCAAATAATGTAGTATTTTTTGTAATAACCCCTTTTTTGAATCTGGGTATGATAGATACAATCGAGGTGTGAATAAACATTGCTGCGTACCTCGTAAGAATAAATACTATCTAATTAAAAGAATAATTTGTGTTCTATCGAGTAAACAGTATTATAGATCAAACAAATAACACGAGAGAAAGAACAATCGTAATGATTATCATATATGTAGACCCATATAAACATCGACAGTCCTATGCTCTGTTCATTTATGTGCGTTGCGTTTTAGTATAAACAAATGAAATGTGATACTTTTTATTATTCTGAAAATAAACTTTACGCAGCACTTGAAAACATCGGCACCTCAACATGAACACAAGCCATTTGAAATAAGTTTTTGTTTCCTTATGATTATGCCAATTAAATAATTATTTATTTACAAAACACATATGATCTTAATAGTGTATAGTCTAAATACATCTTGATTATTGAATAAACGAATGTAGACAAATATTATCTGTTTCCATTAAGCTAAAAGACGGCATTGCATCCTTTACGGTCGATATCAAGAAACTAGTGCACGATTTAGGAGGACAGTTTCCTGCAGAGGCCGTGTTGGAGTTGTCATCAATTGTTTATGAATCAGCTACAGAAAAAGAAGAGTCGGGAGCCGATGATTCCGTCATGTTTGTCAACTGTCCGTTTAAGATTGATTTTAAGCGTTCGAAATCTACATACCGTAAAGGCATCACATATTACATGCAGGTGAGAGTACACGTATAAATACTTACACACGGTGCTATACATGTTTTGATTGTGTTTCTAATGCGCATGCTGTGGTGTAATTTTGTGTCTTTTCTGATATCCATTTACTTATATAAGTACGTGCAAACATTATATTATATGTGTAATAGCTCACCTGAGCACATGGTCCTCATGATGAGATTTTGTAAGCGCTTTTTCGTCGATCGTGCGTTTTGCGTCGCTCGTCGTTCGGCTTCAACATGTGCCTTGTTAACAATCTATAGGCCACATTTATTGTCCGATCTTCACGAACTTTGGTCAGAAGATTTGTACCAATGATATCTTGGTGGAGTTCGAAAATGATTCCGGTTGCATGAAAAAATTGGCCGGGGCATTGTTCCTAATAAGGTTAAAGTAAAACCTTGTTAACACTATAGAGGCCACATTTATGTGCGATTATCATGAAACCTGGTCAAAATATTTGTCCCAATTATGTCCCAATTATATTTTGGACGAGTTTGAAAATGGTTCCGGTTGGTTGACAAACATTGCTGCCATGGGGGGGGGGGGCATTTTTCCTTATATGGCTCTATACGGCTATATTAAAACCTTGTTAGAGTCCACATGTATTGTCCGATCATCATAAAACTTTATCCAAATGCTATCTTGGACGAGTTTGAAAATGACTTAGGTTGGTAGGGCATTTTCCCCCAATATGTCAATAGTAAAAAGTTGTTAACACTCTAAAATCCACATGTATAGCCCAAACTTCATGAAACATTGTCAGCACACTTCTTCAATGATAGCTTGGATGGGTTCGAAAATGGTTCCGGTTGGTTGAAAAACATAGCTGCCATGGGCCGGGGCCAATGTCCATATGTGGCTATATATGGCTTTAGTAAAACCTTGTTTACACTCTAAAGGCCTAATTTATTGTCCGATAATCATTGAAACTTGGTAAGAAGATTTGTTCAAATGATGTCTTGAAAATGTTTTAAAATGGTTTCAGTTTCTTGAAAAGCATGGCCACCAGGGGCTTGGCATTTTTCTTTGTATGGCTTTATTTGGCTATAGTAAAACCGTGTTAACCCTCCAGAGTCCACATTTATTTGCCGATATCCATTCAACTTCGTCAAAAGATGTATATTGGATGAGGTCGAAAATGGATTTAGGTTGGTTGTAAAAACATGGCCGGGGCATTTTTCCTTATAGGCTTGTAGTAAAAACTTGTTAACACTATAAACGTCACATTTATCATCATGAAACTTGCTCAGAACATTCGTTTTAATGATATCTTGGATGAGTTTGAAAATACATCCGGTCTAATTGAAAAACATTGCCACCAGGGGGCGGTGAAGTTGTCCTTATATGGCCATAGAAAAAACTTGTTATCACTGTGAAGGTTAAATTTATAGTTTTCTCTTCTTATGATATCTTGGGCTCCACAAAGCTGGTCAGTTCCTATGTATCTCAGGTGAGCCTGAAAGGCCCTCTTGTTTTTAATTTTTATGTTACTGCAGTAATTGAAGTGTAATATAAATAATTTTAAAATGTGTAGAATGGTTAAATAATATACAAGTGGTTAAAATATAAACACCTTTCACCTTAACATGCATAATGGAATAATTGCTACTATAACGATTGCGTAATGGTGTTATTCTTGTCAACTCTAAATGTCGTGAGGTTTAAAGTCACAACACCCCAAATTCTTCTAAAGTTTGTTGTTGCTGCAACGATTAATTTTGCAATTATTTGAATCTCTTTTGTAGTATAGCGAAATCGAGATGACTCGATGATTCGACATTTATATATTTTAATACGTTTGATGATGTTTTGTGGTGTATATGGGATTGTCTATAATTTTTAAACGATACTGCACTGTTGCAAAAGTAAACATTAAAAGTGAAAATTATCTTTATTTATCGCTGTTTTACAGTGACATGAAGTCGTTTAATAAAGTCAGAAAAATTCGAGGACTGAACCCTTTTATTAACGCTGGAAAAAGCATGAATTTACAATACTATTTGTTTTGTAGTATGCGTGTAGATTATCGTTTTTTATATAGTCATTCTTTAAGATTTTTTAAAATAAATAATCAATTATGTATTAATATCGATAAGCTACCGAAACCGACAAATAATACTATTAAAAGTCAATTACTTTACTTGCAATGTTAGGTTCAGCGAGCATATTCGTTCAACACATGTGCTTGGTTACTCAAGTTTAAATATTTAAATTATATTGCAACTAAAAGCAACGGTAGATAGTGCACCGTACTACAAAATGCGGTGTTAATTACTAACATTGTATTTATAAATCGATCTTTATTGTACTAGTACGTGTCGTTCGAGTTAGTTTCCGATTCAAAGTATGGGTCAGAAAAAAGTACTTAGACATCATTAAAGATATCAATACGTTTATATATGTTGTTATTTTGCCTTAAGTTGCCGTACTGTTTTAAAAGACATTTATAAATTGTTAAACTGATTGGTTAAAATCTCCTAACTTACAATAGCAAGGCTACGTTTCACCCTCATTGCTACGTGTTTTGTATGTATAACCAGCGCACCAAGTTGATTTCGTCCTTTTTACGAATTTTGGCCTGAATTTGTGAAAAAAAAGTCAATACATATTTCATACTAACAAGGGAAATATAGTCTAATATAATTATACAAGCAATTAAACTGTTGATTTAAAAGAGGGGTTAAAAAAACGTAGACCACTCAGGCTTCTGATGTTACAGCAAATGTGCAAGTCTTTCTTAATAATGCATGTATTATCCCTATCATTGATAAGTTGATATTATCCAGTCATAAATTAAAACTAAAACATTTATAGTCCAGTAGCCGTCATGTTGGACAGATGTTTACCTTAATACAATTAGCTAGTCGTATTATACCTTTGTAATTTGTATAATTGTGCCGGTTTATTTTTGCAATTTACGAGGCTGTGTCTCTTAAGCGTTGAAACACGTTGATGATAATAAAGCGGTTTACTTTTACTCAAACACAAACCATTTTATTTAGTGAGTATTAGAAATATATTGTTTTTGCATTTAATGTTTCAACGAAATATAGAGGTTTGGGGTACCTTGTCAGGTTCGACACCTTCAGAGCGGTTATGATGTTTGTCTTGCATATATTTTATAACTACCATAGTAAAGCCATGTCTTCTTTTGAAAATGAAAATAGTTTCGGACATTATTTTACTGTAATACAGTGGAATAGGAGAGATAAAGGTTTACTTGCCGTTCGATGTGTAGCGAAATTTCGCGTTACTTATGTGACATATAGTGTCAGGAGTGTTTGCGATATTTAGTTTGGGTTCCGAAATTTGGCGACAGTTTTAACGTTTTGTCGTCAAGTGCGATACATAGAGTCGGTGCGACATGTAAAGGTGATACATGTTTTTTAAAACATATAACACGATGACTCCAGATGTTTACAGGAAATTATTGATGTCATGTGTGGATGTTTAAATAGAATAATACATATCGAATCTAATTATAATCTGCAGATCCAAATGCTACATGCCAACGGTAAACCAGCGGTAGAATGCGTTGTTTAATCTAACGATCGACGGAGGCAAACCAGAACAACATCAGACGAACGAACATGGTCAATACCTGGCTCATATCCCACCTGTAAACCAGAACTTGAAGCACAGGAAAATAAAGGTTAATCCGTTTCAAGCGTATTTATTAAAACTTTTAGCAATCATGCTCAGTTGAGCGTCTAATTAAAGTATGGTAATATCAGTATTTCAAGTTCAAACTTTTTCTCTACTTGGTGTATTTAAACAACCTGAATACTTTTCATGCATTGAATGATATATACCTATCCGTATACAAATTCCTAGCAGCAATAATTAATAACATGGTTATATTTATGTAGAATTAGCTGCAAGGTTTAATTTTATTTGAATTTAATGCGAACGTTTTTGCTGTTGCATTGTTTTTTCACTAAACGATACAGACATGCTTTTAACATTTTTTTAGTCAAGGAACATTATTAGGGTTTACAAGGATATCATTTTTGCTTTAACGATTTCGATTTTTTATATTAGATCATGACACTTTATTGTCCGCTGCATATTATTAAAATAACGTTAATGTACAAACACGTAAAGATTGCAGTTTTTCGTGGTATACATGGAACAACGTGAGGGTACGAGTGAATTTCAACGATATGTTTTTATTAATATATAACAGTTTACACTCTAGGCATATGATCCATCCTTTAAAACATGTGCAACAGAATTGGTCCTTCAGCCATATACGGGAAACAGTCATATTGTCGTCGAGAAAATAGAAAGAGTAAGTTTGCATTTAACGGTCTCAAAACTTTTAAGCTAATTTTCCAATTTTTAATAAGGGCTCCAATCATTTATCACGTATATCCGTAGTATCGGCCCTCTTAATGAAGACATGTGAATTGTAGAAGTGAACCAATACAAAAATACACATGTGTTATATGTCAATATATATAGTTAAATTTGTATTCTTTGACATTACAACAAAAACTGCATTTAAATCGGCATTCTTTTGACAAATTACAGGTTAGACTTTGCTCCCTGTACTAATCTGCATCATGTTTAATGGGTCTCATAATATCGGCCCTTCTGATTGTTTGCTAAGCTATATTACTATGCGCACTGTACTTGTTTAATAAAAGTATCTTTTTGGAAAAACGAAACTCTTGCTCAAAATTATCCTCGTTATGGTCAATGATAACCAACAAAAATTACAACTTCTAAAACTTCAAAAAACATAATATCGCCAGCACTTCTTGATGGTGTTTCGTTAAAGTCACGATACTATGAGGAGGGCCGATACTACGAAAATAAGGGATATGCTTATTATCTGATGTAATTTTCCCGTTTGAATATTTATTAATATTAATATTATTTGAAACAAAGTGCCAGTACCAATTATCAATGAGTATGTTTGAATAAACAAAGTTATTGAAACGAATAAAGAATATGTAAATGTTTACGCTAGGATGGGCGCCTCGTTCATTCAAGCCAACACCGACATCAACATGAACCAATTGGACCAATATTCAGGCATACTAATGCTGGTTTGTATTTTAACCGTGTGTTTTCTTTTTCTGCCCGTTTTATTTATAGTTAAATGTTTTATTGATATGGGCCGAGTGGATGATTCATTCGTCCTAAAAACATTTTACGCCCCAAGTTTGAAGTTATCTTTCCAAGTAGGTGATCTTGGCATGAGTATTGGTATTTGTGTTTGTAATTTGTGCAAACTATAATGGCATAAATGATCGCAACCTGGTGATAATAATGAAATGCTTATACAAATGGATTTTCATTTGGTCTATTTCATATGCGGCATTATTGATTAAATAATATTATAAGTCGTATAACTGTCTACATGCACTTTTTTTCTGAAATTATGTTCTATTAACACGGTTACTAATGCAAGCTAAGAAACCTTCATTTGAATTAATATTTATTATATTGTGCTGCCAACTAAATGCACTTCAATTTGTAACATATAATTTTACATTATTTCAATGTAACGCTAAAATTGTATTATTGATATTACATTTAATACCTACATATCCACATATGGCATTCTTACACAATTATACCTTGATGAGTTATGCGAAAATGAAACGATATGTTTGGAAGTTCAAATTGATATGTTTTGTTCGACAATTATGTTACCTCCTATGTCTGACTTAATAACAAATATTTTAATTCTTACTGTAGATTACAGCTCGTGGTAAGATTGTGAAGACAAAGTACTTTCAACCTTCCAAGGATCCCTCTTTTAAATTAGAAACGGATGTTGTAAACAAGGTGTCACCCGTTGGCCGAGTGTTTGCCTTTTATGTACACTAACGCACAACTAGTAGCAGACTCGTCTAGTTTTTATGTACATGCAAAATGCCAAGAACAGGTGAGTTTCTTTGTAAACTCAATTGCTAAAATAAAAACAACTATGTTTGCAAAACATAGACACGTTTGTATAGCCATATATGAGTCAAAGTCATGCGATAAAAATGAACGATTATTCCCATTTGAAAATATATATTCGTTTTATAAATAGAACATTTTAATATTAATCAGCTTTCTTAATGCTTTTGGAACTAAAGTTATGTATACTCAAAAACGATCTTTGCATAGGAAATTCACGAAAATCAATTGATTTGTTCTTATAAACACGATGTACAACCATTTAAATAAGTGAATCGGGGAAACAGCTTGCTGTGCTAATCGTTGCACAATCACGATTTTTTGTCAGATTGACTTCTTGTTCACTTTTTTTTATTTTAAATGCATTTCTTGTTTTATACTTACTTGGTGTATACGCATGCAATTATCTTGGACACAGTTTTGTTATTTGACATTGTTGCTTATATTTGTGTTCGCATTTAATTAAACTCTCATTAATTTAGTTTTTAATGGAGCAGTATTGCGTTGCATACGTCTCCAAAGAGATTTGGCGCATTTTAGCTTTTCCTCCATTTGGTGCTCATTCTGTTTCTAGAATGTTTGGCATAATTCATCTAACTTAATTCTCACGTTTTATATTGGTCATGTTAACTATTTATTAAATAGGCGTTTAATTTACATAATACCAATTACACTAATTATTGAGAAGTATACTTCGGGTTATTTTGTCGATACATTTGAACATCTTTGCCATCTTAGATGAACATATGCCCCTCGAATTACTTATTTAAGTAAAGTAGAATTGACAACCAATTCTCGCTAATGATAAGTCTTATTACATGTGCATTATATGTCATAGTAATTACTCGAATCATTTGTGTGTGGCAAAGCAGTGGGTGCATTATTTAAACAAAAAAGACTGTTCTATTTCTATTAACATTTAAATATTATAGACTTGCACATGTCTGTGTCTAGTTTTACAAGCAAGTTTGTTCGCAGTAAATTGTTGTTTTTATTAGAGGAACCATATATGAACTTTTCAATTAACGTGTCTTACCTTTTAATAAAAGTAAAACGATTAGGAAAGCAACATCTTTGTATTTAGTGTTATTACATGAAACATTTATTATTGACTTTATCAATACTTTCTTGCAATACAGCTGGAGCTCCATCCGGCGAAATCCGAGGTGAAGCCAGGTGCTATGTCCCAACTTCGTGTCACCGGGCCATCCGGAATGTGGGTGGGATTCAATGTCATTGACAAGGCGTTGCTGCTATTGAATAACAATAACATTCTAAAGGAAGATAAGGTTATACTGCGCATAATGCTTACTTTTAGTTTGCATAATATACTTATTATTCCAACATAGACGGGAAGAAGATTTTCTAGTCATGACAAAGAAAAAAAGAATTAATATAATAGCATGCACATTTGTTGGTTGCTTACTTAAATAACAAACAAAATACCTGTTATTTGATAATATGCGGACAATAAGCTCAACATACTAGTAAACGATTATCCGAGCATTTAACGCTAGATCAATTTAATTAGAGAACAGTTGCACTTAAAGTGTTAGTAATATGATCTCAATGATGCATATAGAAATGTATGGTCTATGGACAATATGATGTACTGGTAGTGATGACATCGATAACATGTTTTTGAATTACGTTTTTAAATGCCTTATGTAGTGTTCATATAAACCTATATGTTTATGAAATAGACCCGTTGCAATCATGTTTAATTATGGTATATACACCTGGATGTAATTAAAAGGACATTTCATTCCCTAACCCGAGAGAAATATATTCACAATATTCTCCAAAATAATATACCGTAATGAACCTTAGAGCTGATAGCTTCTTGTACTGGTAAAGATGATAATGTGAGGTAAGTCACTAACTATTCACAATATTCTCCAAAATAATATGCCGTAATGAACCTTAGAGCTGATAGCTTCTTGTACTGGTAAAGATGATAATGTGAGGTAAGTAAAATTTGTCTTTGCTGGCTCAGTCTTTTACAAAATGTATGTGTTTAAATTCACATAATAACGTAGTACATATTCATCCTTCATTAATGTTAACGTACCTACGTTTTGCTTGTATAGGTCTTCAAAGAAATGGAAGCTCACGACCTCGGTTGTGGTGCTGGAGGTGGAACCAACAGCGAAGAAATATTCAAGGTATACATATACTTATTTGTGATCAACATTATTCTACCACCACGCTTAAAAATTATTAAGATAATTATAACTAACTGTCTATGACCTTCATAGACAGGGTCTCGTTTAGTATATCTTCTTCAAACCAAACAACTATATGTTTGTCTTAGGACACTGAGTCTAAAGAATCAAGCTTTATTTTGTGACAGAATTGAGATAACGATATGGAGCTAGAGAACAATAATATAACCATATACTAGTTACTGGAATTAAGCATTCTTACCTAAACACGTTGTTTTATGAGTTTGTGTTTATAGATTTTCTTCATTTTGCATCTACATGTTTTTATTAAAAATATAATATTTGTATATGGTATCCTATTATCATAATATTGACAAGACCAAGAACATAACATTCTCTAGGACATTTCCTTTTTACTGATATATATATGTCCACTCACGGATAATTTACGGCTAACATTTTTTCCAGAACGCGGGTTTGACAATTCTAACAAACGCCAATGTGAACGCTGAACACATCCATAGAGAGACGACTGAATGTGCCGCTAAGCAACGCAAACGACGCGCTGTCCCTGACGAAAACGGTAAATGAGTCTAAATATTTGTTTTATTAATCAATGTAATGTCACATTAAAACTAAAATTGTGTGACTTCTTTCAGGTTGTTATTTCGGCGTAAACCCTGTGTGCTGCAAACAGGGAGAACAGTATGCCTATGATGTTATCTACGAGTACGATTTGGAAAAGGAGCATTTCAATCCGGATGTTTCAGAACCCGTTCCATACACTATTTGTTATTCGAAGGCACGGAAATTGTCAGAAACCAATCAAGACACTTTGCCATCTAAATGTCCACTGGCTTTTTACGAAACATGCGTTGTTACTATGACATCGGAACTAAGAAGTATGTATAAGACGATGTCTGAATGTGAAGGAAAGCATTGTTTTAGATGTTGTCTTTTTAAGGAAATTCAGGATAAAGTATATTATTCCATACGTCAAACAGCACAATTGGGATATTTTGCGGCACAGATTTAAATGTTTTTATCCGATCGTCATGTTTTAAAATCATAATTGAATTATTTGATCGCAATTTTTTTATTGTTGATTGCTGTTTGATTTACGTGTGTTTCTATGCTGCTTTTTTAAAAGCAAATGTTTGCGAATACAAATTGGTCAAGTATTCTTAACATATGATTCTATGTGTCTGCCTCTGAGACAACTTGATCGCATAAGGTATATTTATACCTCATTATTTAACATATTACCAGAGTCTGACGATGCAAGCGGCAGATCTGCCTTAATTTTCCAAGATCAATATGCACTGGACATCGACACGTTCACAAGACGTAACATACTCATGAAAGTTCGTAAACACTTTGATACGTCGTTATTTTTTGAGGAACGCATGATAAGGTAAAATGTCTCCAAAAATATACGAACTAAAAATGTTTTTCATAGTAAAAACACTCTTTTATTAATATTTCGCCCAAACGGGCTTTATCAAAGTTTACAACAGTTATAACTATGTAGTGAATTCGTATTTGTAAACTTTGATAAAGCCCGTTTGGGCGAAATATTAATAAAAGAGTGTTTTTACTATGAAATATGTATATCTTTATCCCTACTGGATATAAAACTGAGTATAAAAATGTTTTGGCTAAAAACAGTAATTTCCCATGATATGACAGCACAGACTTATTGAAAATGCTCCCTTTAATATTTTTCTTCAAAAAGACACTTATTTTAACAAAAGCGAAGTTGTTTTATTAATGTTTATTTCAATCAACTTCAGATTGGGAATGTAATTCGAGGTAATTCAGGATAATCTCGTGTAATTAACCAACATCCTTATGATGGTTTATTTGTAATTAAAAGAAATAACGCGATGGATATAAAATAAAAAGCGATTTGCTTATGTTTTGTAGTGATCAGGGCTTTACCATCGATCTTAAATACGGAGATTCTATAACAGAATGGTCGATTCAAGCCATAGGTAACTTTTGATATTGAAGCTATTTATATGTTTCATTAAAAAAGGATGTCACTTTTTCTCTACACATTTTACGTACTTGTTCATTATGAACAACTACCGTTGGTATTTTTCATTGAAATGTTCAACGTCTATTGGTATTAGGCTTCCAACTTTTGTAATATTAGGAATTAATATGTCAATATATTTGCATCTTTCACAAAATAGTATAATGATGTCCAATGGTTATTTATATTCCATTGGAAAGTTTGTTATACAATGATTAATACATATTTGCATTACAGGCATATCCAAAAACACCGGTGCCTGTATCGCCGCTCCCAAAGAAGTCAAAGCTTTCCAAGATTTTTTTGTTCAACTCGATCTTCCATACAAAGTAACACGAAATGAAAAGTTCAACGTGAAAGTGACAGTGTTCAATTATATCAACGAACCACAATTTGTAAGTTATTTCACTCAAAATGTTCGTTTATTGCGAGTACTGTCTTCTGCATTGTTTACTATTCTGAATAGGTAGGATGAAAACATTTGAGAATAGACAGTTACATTGTTTTACTTATGTGATGCATAAACAATTTCAATAACATATAATGTTCAATTAATAGCAGAAAAAGTATTTAATAACAACGGCACGTGGGAACATAATAAGAAGGTAAATGTTATAACAATCCATTAGTCCATCCGGTAGTCCATGTTTATGTATAACACCCGTCAAAGCAAGGATACTGCGTCCAACAATGGTTAAAATGCATCATTATTCCGAAATATGTGCAGCCACATTATGTTCTACCAATAGTTATATGTATATGTATATAAAAGGTTTGCATACATAATTAAGATTTAAAACGTATGTGACCCCGACTGAAAAGGTTTAACAATATGGTGTATGTTACGTTAGATATGCCGTCTTACCATAATAAAGAACAATTATCACCAATATATATGCAGTAATAACTATGTAGTTTCATTTAATCCTGACACTTATAGGCTCGTGTCTACCTGAAAGGTGTAAGAGGTTTGTGCTACAGCGCCGCTCCTGGCGAACCATCACCACCGCAGGAAATTACACTGGTGAGAAGCATGTTTGTAATGTGTCCGTTGTAAACGTTTCTTTCATCGGCAAAACATTTTAGCTGCATTTCGAGGTCATCCGCATATTTACATTAAATGCATCTTTTTTTTAAAGAATGTAATTCAACACGAACCATTGTAATGTAGAAGTAAAAATCTGGCACAAATAATTAATTTCATATACATTCACACATAGCATTCACCCATAATTTCAAATCTGATTATGTAAACTATCATATATATTGCTTACTTTTACGGAACTACAAATCACACATAATTTAAAATAAAACGTGTGTTGTTTTCAGAAAAACAACATTACTCACCGCATTCTCTGTCTAAAATGAAACTCTGGAAATATAATTGGGGGAGATAAGTTAAATATGCTATGCAGTAAAATACACTATACAAAAATGTAAAACAAAAAATAATGAACGAGGGGATCACTACCATGAAACGGTCATTGCACGGCATTGGGGATTTTAACTGGTTTAATTGTCTGCTGTACCTTATGCATAACTCAAAAATTATCACTAACACACGCGTTTAAATTAACACAAACACCATTATCATCATAATAGTTATTCGATTGATTGGCAATTAAACAACTCAATTGTTTAAAAACACCAGAACAAGATAATTACAACATTCTGATGAAATACAATATATACAAGTATCAGCTAAACCCCTTCTTGTTGACAAAATATCAGGCTTGCATTATCTAGTACAAACTACTGTTCTGTATATCAAAATCAAGCAGTAATCACATCGTGTGAAATGCTGGTATGTTTGACCTATATCATTGACGCAGGCATGAACATAAAATTATGTAATAATTTGACTTTAGCCTTCGAACGGCAGAATGACTCTGACGTTTCCAATGATACCGATGGAAGCGGGAAATTATCCAATCACTGTTTTGGCATTTGTGACGAGCGAGAATATGCCTATCGCAGACACGCTGAAAAAAGAACTTCTTGTTGTGGTAGATATTCTTGCTTAAAGGATATAATCGGTATTATACATATATAATCTCAATTGTTAGGATGATCGTAGTAGGTTTGGATTGTTCTCAAAATAAAGATGTTCGTGTATTTAAGTCGTTAAAATATGTATTTTTATTACTTAAGTACTGGTTGATTGATGAAAGACACACTTGACATATACAACAATGTATCAAAAGCGTGTCTTATCTTTCAAACAGTCATTGGCGTTACATTTAAAGTTTATAATATGGCATATTTATTTGTGAAATACAAGTCAAACAAACAACAAGTAAAGATATTTTGTATCGATATAGATATTGACTTGAAAACAAAACTGACAACTATATTGGCTACATGGTTGAATATTTTTTCAGTAACAAACTATTTCAATTGGTTATTATCAGTAAACTCACATAATTATCACAAACACCTGTCCCGAGTTTTATGTAAATATTGGTTGTAGTAAACAAATTGTGGGTTCACGTAAATCAAGGAATTCACCAAAGTGCACACTATGGTAAGACCTTTGGGTATTAGTGACTGGTTCTTTATGAGGACTTCAGCTACACGTGTTTGGGTATTTGTGACTGGTTTTTAATGAGGACTTCAGCAACACGTGTTATAAAAACACTCATGTTACATTAACATTGCATTTTAATTGTTGCACGCAAATTATGCCTTACTTTTTTTGTCTTGCAATTAGTTGTCTGACTGTTCAGTACAAATGGGACAAATTCTGAAAAAGCGATTCCAACCATCATCAGCCAAGTTTAAGACCTTACATCACCACCGAACAATTGTTAAATATGCAATATATTTATTTTCATTGAATGTATTTCCAGAATGAGGGTATTCTTGAAAAAATGAACTTTACTGTATGTCTTGATCCGAATAAACAATTGGAAAACTGCATCCAAGGTCCAGAAGTGACAACAACAGGTAAGCCTTCAAATTATACACGTACTTTCTGTATGCTAGGTTAGTTTACATAAATGCATTCAATTATTGTTTGTTTGATTAACACATTTAGTTATGCTATCGAATTGTGTAATAATGTTTGGTTTATTAATATTAAGGTGTATGTTAGTATAAGGCGAACTGGTTTTGATTTTTATAACGCCTGTTTTACTTGTACGATTTATTCTTAAATGTTAGATTTACTTATGCGTGCTATTTTTTTCCAGAGCGTCTTAATGTTGGTGACTCCCCGTCAGTGATTATGGAAGTAGAGCTACCTTTGCCAAAATCCTTTTTGCCTGGAACTGCTATTGCAAATGCATACATAAAAAGTAAAACATGATTTATTTGTGTAATTGTGTTTTAAGCATACTTGTAACAATACTGTTGTGTTCTTTACATATTACTTTCGAATCGGATTTTGATAAAATAAATGAATTATTAAAACAAGTTTGTAAATATGCTATTCAAACAAGCGTTTTTGTACCAACATATAAACACAAAATATATATTATCTGAAACAAAAGATATTTTCGATCATATACACAATAACGAAAATTCCTTTTTGAACATGTTTAAGATAGCATTGTGTGCATCTGAGCTCACCTGAGCACAGGATGCTCATAGTAAGCGACCGTTTATCATTTCGTGCATACCAGCATGGTGTCGTGAACTTGTTACTTCAAACGACATCATACAAATCGCTGGACACAATTTGAAAATGGTTGATTTTTGATATTTCCGTTCTTTAAAAAAAATATAATTCCACCAAAAAGTATGTTAATGATAAGAACCTTGACTAACAAATAGTATTCTCGGAAACCGCATGATGTAGTGGTCCTCTATAAATTTTGTGTAAATTGTGTTTCCCTGGCGTCGAAACTGTCTTGCAGTGGTAGTCGGCAGTTTTACGTACACTTAAATTGTAAAAACTGTTTAAGATCTAATTTATGAAAACGAAAATCCAAAGGCAATAATATAAATTATAAAACATAATTGAAAAACGTTTCAAACAGTATGAAACGGCATGAAACACTATAAAGGCAATACACCACTGCTTAAATGACATTACCCGTTTTGATTTATTTGTAAGTTTAAGAGAAATTTCGATATCAAATTGTATTGGTGTTGGTGTTAAGGGAAACTAACCTAAAGAAATCAGTTAAGTATACAGCAATTAACTGAGGAAAATCACATGCAATAATCATGCAATGTATGTAACCATAGTAGTGGCTTTAGTACACTGCACTTGCTAATGAAGTGGCATGTTTATAGCCCTGACATATATCGAGTTATGTTGTTTTCCAGCAGACGAAAAATATTATTCCAGCATTACTTTTTCATTTTACGTTTATGAGCTTAAAATAATAGCAATATTTTAATGTAGGAACGGTCAACTTTAACCTAATATGGTAATTTTGTTGGCATTGTTAACACTGTTTTTATCATACCATACATTTACTAGCAAAACTCTTATATTCTGGGTAGTTCCAAATAATAATAGCAAGAACTAAATTTTATTTGTATGCCTACACTGGGATTCAAATGCGGGACCTCGTATTAACAAGGCGAGCTAAATACCCTACTACCATACAGACTTTTGATTTATGTGGTTGTTGAAGCGCTAATTATTCACGTTTCAAAAATTATCGCTTAAAAGCGTTACAGTTGGATTTTTTTTCGATGTCGAATTATGATTATTAGTCAACGAATATATATGTGTAAAGTGTTTGTTAGGTGGGAGTTTTTGTTTGCTTATTTGAATAAAGATAATCCCTTAAATCGATTTCTCCCGGATTACCGCCCCTGGCGCCGCCATCTTGGTACTGAAGAACAATGCAGGGACCTATATGTTTGTATAGGTCCCTGAACAATAAAACGAAGTGACGCGATTTTATTGAATATATTCGAAGATTAAGAAGGTTTTTGAAATCGATACAATAATCGTATAACAGTTCGCATTTTCTAAATAAATATTTTTATCAGGTCCATCTGCATTGTTTAAGAGTCATAAAACCTAAGACGAAGATCTACGACTCTGATAAAACTCAGCATAAATTAGGCCTTTATTGTCATTTGACATGCTATTAGAAGGTGACGCATTGTATATTATCTTAATAACATCATCTACACATGTGGAGATATATGGTGTCATAGAAAATTAATATACAACATACCAATTAACTACTTAAATCCACCACTGGGACATCGTCTCCCACTGAGGGAATGCTTTCGTTCCTCAATCGCAGATTGTGTTTCTATTACCATTAATTAATTTAATTAAATTGACAATCCATAATTACCGAAGAAAAACATCACTGCGCTCGTGTTTGAATAGTTTATTTTAAATCTTGACTGTATAGTGAACATTTAAGAAGAAATTAATACGTTGACGGAATATAGCGAACATTATTGGTACTATTTAAGTTTACGCATGACTACATACGTGTCATGTTGAGCATTTTTATGGTTAATTTAGATTGTATTAAGAAATTAAGTAAAGCAAGTAAACAAATAAGAACATATGTAGAACATGACAAACACAGTTTGTTCAGGCTACAGACTTTGATTCTAACAGAACTTAGAATGGTATTAAATTGATAAAAGAAAAATAAAGTTATAAGCAAAAGCAGACACTCCCTTTTCAATAAAAAAACCTGCCATGTTCTGACATCTTACACATTTTCGCTAATGAATATCCCCTGGACTAGTTCATTTAAAATCACAAAAATATTTTCAGCCTAGAGATTTTTGTTTGAAAGTGAGTTTTAAATAAAAGATATTAATAAAAAAAACAACACAGTTTTAGACTTAACCATATACTTTTAATAAGAAACGTTTGCCACTACATGAAATCTTACAGAGTTTCGCTCCTAAATATTTCCGTTAAAATCACAAACTTTATTTCGGCTAGAGCTTTTACATTACCTTAAAAATGATACTTTAATAAGAAGTATTATTAAACAATTTATAAATCTTTAGAAAAGAACAAAGATATGTACAATTCGGGAAAAAGTATGTCTCGGTATTGAATCATATACATTTTCTTAATGAGTATATCTGGAAATATATACTTTTTTATTAAGAAATATTAATGTTTTAATCAAAGACAGATATCCGATTTTCAAAGAAATTGATTTGATGCTAAAAGCATTGTCTTTTAAAGTTCACTTTTTGCCAGACTGAGAACATATACATGGCAGCTCTATGACACGATCAAATAATATCCATTTAAAACAAAAATATACAATACAAAGTTATATTGAGCAAACAATCAGAATATTCAGTTTTATTCATATTAACATCGCCATAAAAATACCCTGCACAAAAGACCATGACTGCTAATTCGTTTTTATCATCCCTATACAAAAACGGTATGTCGCCATACGGTATTTCACCGCCGTAATGATAAGACACTTGTTTTATGATAGACATGTATTGATGTTTTTTAAAGAAAATATCTATATGTTTATCAATCACCAGGTAATCTAATGGTTGATGCTGTGGATTGTGTACTGGAAGGAGTGGACAAGATGTTTACTGAACCTCAGGGCTGTGGTGAACAAACTATGGTATACACCGCACCTATCGTCTACGGAATGCATTTCCTGAAGCAAACAGGGACAATGGAGGCAAAACACGAGGATTCTGGCATAAGATACATGCGAAATGGTCTGTTAATAACAAGCTGATTTTGATGTCGTATATATTCTATTTTGCAATACACAAACTTATATCTTCGCTGTTTGAAACCCCTGTCTTAAACTTGTGGCTGATGTTAAAGTAATCGAGAACAGTTACATATCTATATGAAATAGAAATTGACAGAAAACACAATTCGCCTTTTGTTTGAAACGTGTTGAATACCTTTATGTCTTCATGGATTTGAACAAAACGTTGAACTTGTATCAGTTTCTCAAACGTATACTTAGGACACTTATGATTTTGAACAATCATCTGAAAGATAAAACCAGTTAATTGAAATAAACTTGATTTACAAGCTCAAAAATCTACAGACAATTACAAAGAAGCCAGAAGATAATTCAATTAAATATTTCTGAATTGTTACAGGGATAACACGCCTACAATCCATGTATCAGAAAGATGATGGGTCGTATGCAGCATGGAAAAGTCGCCCATCAAGTTTGTGGTAATTTCAATTCTAAATTATTTTATTTTGTGATAAAATTATAATACAATTATTTATTGTATATAATATGTCGGTTATCGAAACTTCCGATTATAAAATGACTTGAAAGACAATCTGACAAAAATCATCACCTACATGACAACTGCATTTTATTTATGTGTCATGTAAGGTCTACGGCCCATTCTAACAACATTACAAGCTTCAAGAAATGTAAATGATTCAGATATAAGAAATTAATAATACGCGTGTGGTATTTAAACAATTATTATAATATCATACACATTTAACGTTCTAAACGTACTGTATTTACACAACGAAGTAATAAAAATTGCTTAACTGAAGTAATTTTCAAAAAACTTGCTACTTAATTGCTTTATCATTATATTAATAAATTTATAATCGTTGTTACACTGCCTATTCAAAATTCATGATTTAAACGTAAAGTATACAACAATAGCTGAATTTTATGTTCAATATTCACAGCATTATACACAATAAACATAACAATTAATAACTTTATATATCTGGAGATGCTTTGAAGACTTTTAAAATAGCTTCGCAAGAATTTTGAAACGGTTTCTTCATTGGATTGCTTAATAAGTAGAATTTTGCATACCTACGTTCTGCAATTAAAAAGACCGGTCAAGTTGGATCTTGTGGCACAACATACATAACTGTTGACATATAAAAGCGTCCTTGTTCATTGTTAATACCATAAAATGATCTCCAGATAAACTCATGAAAGGCTTCCGAACTTATTCAAAATATTAAAATATTGAATATTGAAATGCAAAAACGCCATTGCTGGTTATACGTTTGTAATGTATCATACCTTCAAACAAATAACATCTCGCGTTGAGAGTTACCTAAGTTGAACCTGTCGTTGTTGTGCTTACGGAAGGTAGTTTTTGAGCAAGGCACGCCACAAATAAACATAAATGGCATTTGTGCTAAAAAAATCATTACGTTTTTATTTATGTGTAACAAAACATAGAAATGATCGTGTGTGGAATATAAACCTATTCTTTCTTGTATTGCAAGACAAAAAATGACGCGTAATCACACAAGACGAAAGGACGACGAAAGGACAAACATGCGCTTATCTACAATCCTCATTTCATTGGATGAGTTAGGGGGGCATAGAACATTATCAAGCAAATAACGCATACACTAATCATATTAAATTCACTTATAATATTTCAAACAAATATCTATAGCATAGCATAATAAAATAACTCGATTTATAACTGCTTTACAGATAACTCAGTATCGGCAACAATATGCAGGCTCATGCAGGCTCATGAAAGTCTCTAACTGTGATTGAGACATATTTGTTTTACTAGTTTGATAAGTGAAACTGAGTTTTTGTTCTATTTACAATACAATAATTTATATGTATATGTTTCTAGGTTAACCGCCTTTGTTGCCAAAGTTTTCTGCCAAGCAGAGCAAATTGTAAAAGGTATCGCCAGAACGGATAGCTTGCATAAAACTTTGGCATACATTTCTAAAAGTAATTTGGAAGGTACTGGCCATTTCCGTGACGACTCACCGGTTTTAGACAGGGGCATGCAGGTAATTGCAACATTTCACATGTATAAATTATATTAAAGTGACTATTGAATTGAGTTTTATATTTTCGTATGAACTTACAACAAATTGCAATCCATATGCTTTTCAATTGTAGGCCAAACAAATTAATGTTTATGTGTGTTGGAAATACACAAACATTATTAAATATTGTTTGCGCTTAAACAGTTACGACGTTTTAAAATAACGAAGTTATGTTGGCTTTAACGTATATCACAATGATGTGTCATAAACCGTGTATTATAAAGTCTGACTGCTAACTTATTGAACTATCTTTGTAGACTATGGGTGATTATTGTTCACAGTGTGAGTGCTGTGTTGTTGTTTTATTTTGTTGAACTTAATAACTTAAACATGCATAAGTATTGACGAAAACTAAATTATCATAGACTGACATGGAATGAGTGATCACATCGTACACGATTTAAATAGTAATCTATTGACCACCGAATATGGCCCCAGACACCAACCCTGCAAAGTGGTTCCAGTTTGACATAGTTAGTATACATATCGGACAATTATTAGCGCGTGATATCTGCAAGGCCTATTAATTCTGGTAAAGCCTTGAACGGATTCGGTATTGCGGGAGCTAATATTTGAATGGCATTAGGGTATGGTGGCAGTAACAATTGTATTTGGAGACTCAAAGATATTGGCAAGTTATGTCTCTCATAAAAATCAAAAGCTTAGTGTTTATAACAACACTATACTCGCTAACACTTTTTTCGAGCGTCATTGCTTGCCGGTATTCATAAGCAGAAGCATTTTACAGGGTGTGTTGGGTAAAGGCGACCCAAAATCAGATCCGTCGTTGACAGCATTTGTTCTGACCTCCTTACAAGAATGCGAAGAGCGAACAGCGGTATGTTATTTTTTTACAAAATCAATTTGCTTAAGGATGTACATCACATACTAGCAGAAGTAAATAATAATGTTGATTGGATTTGCACGTTAAACTCAATTTACTTATTGTTTTAAAGTGTTGTCCGTAAAGACACACATGCATGTAAATAGCTTGGCATCGCACCATAAAACATTATTTTCTGTTCCACTTAAGTAACATATTGCCTTTTCAGGTTCAGGAATCCATCAACAGAGCGATGGCTGCACTGGAAGGAATGCCGATTAATATGTTTAAAAATAATCCATATCTTTTGGCAATCTCTACATACGCTTTATCTCTGTCAAAAAGCACGAAAACAGATATCTTTAGACGGGAGCTCGAACATCTCAGTCGAAACGATACTGGTATGAAACTTATAAAATATAATATTTTTTATATATTTAATATTGTGTTTTCAATAATGATCAGTAAGCTCAAAATTTAAAGTAAAAGTTTATTGCGGTCGTCTAAGCAGATTGACGTTTATCGAATCAATCGACAATTTTTGAAAATTGCCACCTCGAAAAATTAACCCCGGTAGGGTTAGGTATTAAAAATAAAAGTGTATTGACTATTCTCATGATTTGAACAATGTGCAATACAATTCTGGAAATTAACAACGGGCAATCAGTTTTATTTGAATAATGTATTGAGTCGTTATACACGTGTCCCATGAGATAGACAGGTGAAAGCGGATAAAATGTGCAATAAATTATGCTGATACTAATCTGACTCTAGCATATCAGGTCGCCGAGGTGAAATGGAAATTTGTGTTTGCCTAGCGACCGGGAGGTCAAGGACTCGATCCCCACTGTTAGGAAGTTCTTAAGATCTCCCCCAAAGAAACCAAGTACTGGTTCTATACTCAGGATATGGACTCTATAGCGTTTCAAATAAGTAGCAAGTACATTAAATGCAATGGAGTCCAAATAAATAGATTTTAACAAAACTAATCTGAATTTAGCGAACATCAACAATTGCAATCCATATTGAGATTTATGTTGATCTATTTTTTGAATATTTATATTTTAACACAAGTGATTGCATCAAAGTATGAACTGTCATATAAGCCAAGTAGTTAGTAGGCACACTTCTCCTCCGTGCGACCGACGGTTAATTTTTCGCAAATGTTGGAACGATTGGTCTTCACAACACTAGACAGGTGGATAATCCTTAAACCATAATACCACATATATATCGATCAGTGTGAATTACAAAAGATTATACCATTATTAATATACTTCCAGGTCGCATGTATTGGTCTAATAGCGGTGTTGCAGACTCATATGCAGTGGAGACGACGGCATACGCCCTCCTTGCCTTCCTGAAATTGGATGACTTTAAGACAAGCCACAAGATAGTGGCATGGTTGATGGCTCAGAGCGATGGAAAAGGAAAATTTCGTTCAACTCAAGTAAGAAATTGCATTATATCCCATTTCCAAAGAGGACATTATTAAAATTAGAAACATCCGAAGCATAATGCCAACAAAAGACCATTTAAACTACGTGTCATATTGATTGTAGATGTTGTATCGTTTTCTCTAAGCTGCAGGCTTATGATTATGTGTTGGTGTTTTTGACATAAATTGCTAGTAGGTTGTTAAAAATTATCCGATAACTCGTTGTGTTTATGTTTAGGACACTGTGGTTGCCATGCAGGCCCTAGCGGCATACAGCGCGCGCACGTACAATCCAGAGGTCGATCTGACCGTTGCAATTGAAACGGGAGATAAAAAACATAAAATATCCGTGAACAGTGAAAACGCCCTCCTGCAGAAACTAATTCGAAATGTACGTATTTTCACTTTATACATTGTTAGCATATTGTTGTCCTATATAATTCGATGGTTTTTATTTTAAACGTATTTTAGCATTGCATTGTATTTGTTAGGAGATCTCATCATTGGAAATACACGGAATATAACAATACGGCTCGTTATTATATTAATCAAAGACATGTCAAAGAACTTTGCAATTATTCAATATGTTGGTCGAACAGTTTTGAACGTTTCTTTAAATGCACAAAGCAATGAAGCTTGCACAATTCATGTGTGAACATGTTAACCAACAAAGGGAGAATGCTTGATAGGATATAATCTTCGGGCTAAGGTAGTCGATTGCAATTGTCGACTGTGCACATATTATATTAGTACGCATTCTTTACAATATAACTTGATTTCATGTAACGATGGGGCAAGACATGTCAACAACGATTTTCCTTTTTTTCATCTACGTGATTTTCAACGACACTAATATATATATTCGATAAGCAATTACGTATAAATAGAATTATAGTCTATGTTAGTTGTCGACGTAAATTGGCATTATTGTTAACAAATAAATGAGTACACATTACATATTTGCGGTCATATTACATATAACCATTATTGTGGTGTTATTATAAATTAGATTATGTTCTTTGTTTTGTAAGATTATCAATATTTTGAATTAACCGAACCCTACTGCTGTACATGTTTTCATTTTCATTTGCTTAAAATAATTAATATGATGGAAGTTCTAATTGAAAAGACTTTTTTAAATCTAGCATAGGAGATTATTATAATAAAAAACAATCGCATGAAACTGTGGATAGTAAAGTTAATACATGTTGATGTTAACTAGTATCAATCGTAGGGACTTGTGTAAACTTAACATAGGGTTCGTCTGAAATTAAATCGTAGTCAAACGACGTTAATGTGTCCTTAAATATAATATTATTGATCATCGCTATTAATATACTTGTCATTATGTTGGCAAATGTCATATAACAGTTCTTTTTCAGTTCATTGTATCGCCATTATTATTCAACATCCATAAACACACACATAAGAAAGGGTGTGGGGGTTTTCTTACTAGAACTTGTTTATCCTAATTACGTCTGATAATATAAACACCGACAATGTCGAAATAAATTGTTCATAATAAAATAACATATAGTTTATTTACGACTTAAGCATATACAGCTCATCATCAAACTAACAATAAAGCAATAATAAATACACATAAATATGCATGCGTACAAATAACAACAATTTTGTTAATGCATTTTTAATAATATATTTTTGTGAGACTGTAATATGTCAGAGAAGGCTCTTTATTATTTTTTAACAAAGTTAAATGGAATTTGTAATCCGTAATTGGTTGAGATAAAATTTTGCGGTGATATACTATATAAAAAATTCCTACTCTGGGAAAAAATATCTATATATTTTCTGCTCTAAGTTTAAATTATTTAAAACAGAAATTAGCAAGACGTATCAGTATAAAGTTTCTGGTCTCATTCAATAATTGTAAAAAATAAACATACTTTTTCTTTTTCTGTAAACATCAAGTATAAGTGTGTTTCTAAAATTATCACACAAAGGGCATATCAAAACAAAATGGTACTCATCTTCTATTTCATTTAGTTTACACAGTTCACAAATTCTTTCATTTCATGGATTGTTTTCGTGCCTACCAGTTTCTATAAATAGAACATGAGAAGATAATCTTAATTTTGCAATTATGTTTCTAAATATAGGATTTTACTTTTGTTCCAAGTACATGGCATGATCTTTCAAAGATAAGTTTCAGTGCCTTGTAAAGAAATAATGATGAAGTGTCATTAACGTCATTTAACCATTATGAAATTAACAAATCATGTAATATATTGCGAAACATTACTATAAAGCTGTTAAAATTAACATATTCTGGATATATCCACACGTCATTAAAACATGACTCTTGCACAAAGGTTTTAAACGTTTGATGCCCATCAAATGAAATGAGGGTAATCAATTGCTTCTTTAATATTACTTTAAATACAGTTGGACGATTTTTCGTTACACAATATTAAGAAATATTTAACTACCCGTAAATTTATCGACAGATATACATCGGGCATCTACAAACTTCGGAATACACATCATTTGCATGTGTAGAAGCGTTTGCATTTGAAAGCCATTTGCAAATTTTGCGTTGGACTCGCTCAATATTGTCAGCTTTAGTATATCACCTCACCTCGCTTCAATAATTAAGAATCGAGGCAACATAGGCATTAAACAGATTAAACATGATTTTTACGGGTACATTCGAAGATTTTCGTTAATACAAAAGCCATGAATTTAATAATTTTTAAAGACATACGTATGCCTCATCACGACAGGCATGATTCAAGCGCATGCAATACATTTGTATATTGAATATTTCAGATCTAAACAAATACATTTTCAGTGCAGTACAAGTGATTTTCTGTAATTAATGTTTATTAAAATGGTATTGATTAATATACCATGGGCATTGGATTTTATATAAGCCCATCATTTGTTTATTTCAGCTTCCCGTAGCCGGCGACAGAAAGATAAAGGTCACGGTCAGTGGAAGAGGGTCGGGTGTGTTAAAGATTGACATGTTTTACAACAGAAAAGCTCGGGATGACGAAATTTGCCCCTTTGATATCAGTCAAATTTATGTTCAAGCTGTAGATAGCGATATTGCAAACAATCCACACAAGAATATTCTCGACGGCAGGTAGGTATTTGGCAATTTATACAAAAAGACAAAGCGGTTTTTATTGCAAAATATTTGAATGAATTAGTGTATCAATTTCAGTGTTGCATGTCTAAGCGATTGCTAAATAAACTAATGTGCATACAAATAATATTGAGTATGGGCCCTTTAAAAGATGTATTCATTGTTAAATATTATTCAGTTCCTTACCGCTTTCAGCAGAGAGACGATAGGTTTTACCCCAGTCCGTCATAATGTCCCTTTGTACGTATCTGGATCCTGCGATAACACAAAATACTTAAGATTTTTGGTTTGTGAAAATATTTATTAAGATAGAGAGTGATATGGGGAGTATGAAATTCATATCAGTTGTATCTTAAGACATATATTGAGGCTGTCGAAATGTTTACATGGATACGTACTCAATGTCAGAACAATCTAGATTATGCGATAACTTACATGGGCCACATACATGGTTAATGAATCTATGTATGTGGAAAAGGGTCATTTGGGGGTATATGCATGTTATATTCGTGATAACAGTTTTTAGTCAGAAAAAATAGGCTTGCTAAAGGTATATTAATAAGTGAAAATAGTATCATTCCTGCGATTACTCCAGCAGTAATTGCGCTTGGGTGATAGAGCTCTGTATAATAATAGAAGACAATATGGGAATACTCACGTTATTTCAGTCTGTTTTTTCATACAAAAGTTGTTGCTGCAATTATTACAAATATGAGTAAAACTGTTAGAAAATATATATCCATATATAACTCAACACGTACTAAAGACAGATTGCTGTAAAATACATTTGGTACACGAACTGACAACCAATATCAATAAAGCTACTGTCCGAAACACTAATATAAACATGTTCGATTTTATCAAGTGCAATACATTTGAAGCATGGCTCTTGGAAAAATTAGCTTAATGCATGTGTACAATGTCGTCCCAGATTAACATTTGCAGTCCATATATGATAATCAGGGACGACTCTAGTCGCCTAGATTTGTGTATCAGATTAAAAACTACTGCATTTAAACAAACAACTCATCCTATATGGCAGTGTTTTCTCTTATTAACCTGCGCGGATTGTAAATTATAAGCTGAGAAAACATTTTACGTGCATGCATGTAGTACGTGTTCCCAGAGCGTGGCTCATTTTGATTTGACCTTGCTTGATTTTAGGAAGTGCAATGTGTGTGGATATTGCCAAGAACCTGAAGTACCGAACCTTGATATACTCCTAATTAAACGAGCTGCAAAACCTATTAAAGGACCAGTGCAGACGTGTATTCAGTTCTCAGTCAAGTAAGTCATAAAAACGTTTTCGAAACTGTCTTTCCATAATTAAAATCCTGAATAAAGTTATCATTGTAAAAGCTCATTTTTCTGACTTATTAGTGACATGGAACCTTGAGAGTAAACATTTGCACTTATTAAAGAAATAGCAACACAATGCAACAAAGATTAAAATACTATTTTAGTAGATGTGTTTTAAACTATGTAAATCAAACGTTTTTGCTTAACGCTTGTGCGATGAGTAACATTACAATGTGATTAATTAATTGGTTTCTATAAATGGTACTGCTTTCTCTCGTTTACATTCTACTATAATATGATAAACATAACCAGTGAAACCATGCTGATAACAGTTACATTATCAACAATGTTTAATGGATATGGTGTCCGTATAGCGATCAGTAGGTCACGGGTTCGATCCCGGCTCGGGGAGCGTTCTCTAGATCTACCCCAAGACGCCAAGTACTGGTTATAAGCCCAGGTAACGGACTCGAGAGCGTTTCTATAAGCCAGAGGCTTTCGATGCAATCGAGCTAAAATAAATAGGTTTAAACTTAAACTAACAATGTGCATGCATACATTGCAGTCATTGCAATTCTGCTAATACTACTGAGTTCCCAGCTCCCGCTTTACGTTGACACAGGGAAAATACGGCAATCAAATATTAATCGTTGTTATACCATTCAAATCTATAATACCGTGTTTGTTTAATTTAACAATAATAACTGAAAGAAAATAGTTTAATTTCAATAATGTTTTATATAAATTTAATGAATCGTATTAGACTGTAGAGTATCATTGTTTAGCTGTCATATTTCTGACCGTTCAGACACCGATGGAATTTAGAAAGATGCTATCTAATACACGAAATGATAACCAAATATACTAGAACTAGAAGTAATGTTAATATTCTTTACGTTGGCATATACATTATTGTTCAATTCCGTCAACCGGCATGTCATTGACATTGACAAAACAAATGTAGATATATGACTATTAACGAAGACAAAATAATGCCATTACGATTCATGCAATATATTCATCAATACATCGTCTGGCCATTTGTGCATGAAAATGTTGACTAGTCAAGAATATTAACGTTTGCATTATGCGGTTTTAGATCGAAGCACTCCGCTAATAACTCTAGTGGCGCAGGTATGTCAATCGTGAAATTCAACTTGCAGACGGACGTCAAAATTGTTGAATCGGACTTGATTAAGGTCAGTTATAATTCTTGATGAATCGTTGCCTGATAGCATTGTTCTGGTACAAATGTCTATTTATTATGCTTCCATTAAGTGAATATAACTGTAACATAAACGGTATCTTGATTCGCGATTTATTAAAACTGGAAGAAAGAGGTTAAACTTAGTTTTTTCATATTAACCGATGTAAATATTTAAATACATCTTTTTCAAATTTCTCATATTTACAGCAGTTAGTATTAATTTATTTCACACTTGTTGACTTTGCTTTAAACTGTGCAGCGTCCTTTTAAACTCGTGTTTAAAGATTCAATATAGCCGTTTACAAAATATTATCAAATCGATGCGATGTAATACACAAGTCTATAGTTTTGGGATGTGTATTATGCATCTTTAATTCTTTATAGGTTTTAACTCAAAAGTATTAGTGGATTGAACTTTGCTACAATAGGAATTTGCTGGTTATTTTCAAATAACGAATGGATAATTATCTGACACATAATGCTAGAGGGCTATGGGCAAGTGTTCATCTCCGGGTTACATTTTGAGTTCTGTATTTGTAGATGCAGAGGGAAGGTGTGTTTCCCCGCTATGAGATGCCAATTCATGGCAAAGGATTCGTCATCATTTATCTAGATAATGTATGTTAATAATAGAGTAAAGAAATACTATACAAACGTTTCGTATATATTTAACAAATTATACAATACGGTTTACTAGTGTTAGTCGAGTGATGTACATTTACTAATAAATCTTCAATCATAAATACATTTGGGCCGTACTCTGTGAAAGAGGGTTTCATGAATGTGCGTAGAGTGTTGTCCCCAATCCGCACACGCTTATCAGGGACGACACTCTCCGCGCTAACTGGATTTTTGCAAAGAAGAAACTTTCTGTAAACTGACAATATCATTATAGCGGAGTGTCGTCCCTGATAATCTGGGACGACACTTTACGCACATGCATTAAACCCCCATTTCACAGAGCACATTCCATGTGTAATACATAATGGGGACAGCATTTTCATGATGTTGTCTCTTCCGTAATGTTGTAAAGGTATGTGAGCATTGAACGGGAACAAGGTTAATCAACTTAAAATGTATCATATGGAATACTTTCTCGATCAACACTCAAACAGACTTACTCGAAGCTTACTCGTATTTATAGTGTCACAGTCCGTGAGCCCACCGTTTCAATACCTGGTCTTTGCCGTATTATGAGATTTCGGACGCCCCTTGCTTGGCGATTATACGTTATTTGATTGTGTACACGTACAATGAGATTTAATAGAAACATAAAAGGGTTGTATCTGCTTATTTGTTGTAGATAACGTCTGCTGAGACAAAACTTATATTTAGACTGGAGGACCAGTTTGCAGGCAACGATTCAAGCCGCCAACCGGCAACTGTTAAGGTTTACGATTACTACAAACCAGGTAGTAATATTGCAACGGAATAATGACACTAATGCATAGTGTTACACTTTTGATAACATATACTCAATGACAAAAAAATTTGGTTACATTCATGCGATATTATGGAAGTCAAGGTAAATCGCGTATTTCCGTTGTGCGTACTAGCGCTACATAAATAATCACATGAGCGTAACTGAAATGATTTTTTTTTTAAGGTTATAGTTTCAGTATATTTGGGATGATGTGCTGACATATATCTAAATTAATTTACTGAAAACCCAAAATTAAAACGCACACACGTTTTCTTAAAGGAACAGCAATGTTCCGCCTCTCGTTAATGTAAATTACAATTAATAGGAAATACCCTCACATATATATAGCATTTATCATTGTTTGGTTACTCAGATTTTCGCCCTCAAATATAAGTTAATGCAGAAACAGTATCAGAACACTTTGTGTCTTGTTTGTATCAGTTTCAGCTACAGTAACTAACAAATATATGAAACTAACTTAAAGAAGACGGGCACTTATCTTTGACAATGATAATATTTACTCGTTCAGTCAGTATATTCAACAAACACCATCCATCGTACTTTTATTTTTTATAAAACGGATGCCAATACCCCCATTAATCTACAGAATCCACAGTAAACATGGACGTTTTGCCAAAATAATCACACCATTTCTTTGTGGAGTTTGTGAGAAGTGCTACATTGTTCCCATTATAAACACCATAGCTAACAAATGAACATTTACATGCGTTTACGTATCTGGTTAAATGCCATACCTTTCAATAAGTGAAATAGAACCCTGGGCTGAGATTTGATAGCGGCAAACAAACTTAAAAAAACACAAACATAAAAACCTAAACAAGACACATGTTATAAATAGGCAATTCAGTTCACTAGTGACTTGCTAGGTAATTTATCACAACAGATATTGCATCTAAGTTGCCTATATCCTGAATGTTCCGATGGTATATTCTAAGAAAATGCATGTACACTCCAATTACATGTTAGAAAATGGCCGTTTATTATAATGATATCATGTCAAAATGCTTTGTATATATAATAAATCACATCTTGTGTTATATAACAAAGTGAGCTATAATACATTGGTTTTAAAGAAATATAAATATTATCACAATGTAATTAACTAAGTTATTTAAGTATAAGTTCTTTACTCGACGCGAACTAAAGCCTAAGAGTGCCAAATTAAACAATTCGTTGACATTGTTTAAACTTCTGAACATGCAGTTCTGGACCTTGTTTTTTCTTTCGAGCAAGCATTGAAGCTTATAAGAAATTAATGAAACATTACAATCACACTTAATTCGTAAGAACGTATATTATTTATACCACCCTTTACATTTTATCGGCGTTAAGATCGTGGAAACCGTCGTCCACAAGGGAATAATGTCACAAAGCTACCTTATTTTGATATGTTCTCAGCAAACCCAGCATTCTTACGGCGTCCAGGCTATAAAGCCGAACGATCGCCATGAGAACTCAAGAGCAGCGCAGTGCAAACTCCAAAATCGTAGCATTGTCGAAGAAGACAAGAACGTAGTGTGCGATAGATTCGGTCAAATCCCATAGATCAATCA
>NC_068359.1:100538746-100671246 GCF_020536995.1 Dreissena polymorpha
TGGGTGTTATTGTATGCATGAAATGTGAATACGGGTTATATCTCTGTAGAATCTAGAGGATCTGCATACTATTGCGGCACTAAGAACGTGAAACAATACATGTTTTATGTATAATGTATTTATGTATTAAAAGCATATTTTACTAATCAATCGTTATATTGAAACTATATTGAGTCATCGGAAAGATAAACAAGCGTTAATATATTCCGATTGTATGTTTTTGTGTTTGAATATAGATGAACCCGACATGCTGGTCAGAACCTTACTTGCAGACTAAAAACTAACTATCAGGAATACTATTAAAATGATGTTAGACCTCTTTGACATTGCTTATTTTCGAATGTTGATTTTAAATGGCTGTTCACCTAATGACATTTACTAGAATTATATAATGCAATTTAAAACTACCAACATATATCTAAGGTGTATGTTTTTGGTACCATTGGTTTTAAATTGAATTTAACAATTAAAACCTATTTCGAATACAAACCTATGTTTAAACCCTAGATCTCTTTAAAGTATTCAAAATGAACTACATACAATTAATGAACAACTTTATATTTCAACTGCAATGTTACGTTTGGTTGATTAAATGACAAAGTTCAATTTAACTTAGCTATAGGGAATATGGTCGTTGTGTTATTCGAAATAAAATATATTGATTTCGACGGAGCTAAATACGGAGCAAGACTTGCCCTGTATACAATAAATAACATACATGTACTCCAATATTGACACACAGTGCACAATGAAAACATTATAATTGTGATGTATGCTGCTTCCAGTAGTGATTGTTGTAAATAGTTTCGGTATACATTTGATATTACTATATAAACGCATAGCATAAGTAAATGTATGCCTGCTTTATTGTGTTGTTTTTTGTTCATGCATTGCCTTAGATATGTTCAATAACTTCTATTTTCACGAAATCCTGTTATTTTGGATATATGCTGTGTTCTGCATTATTACTTCCAATGATACCCGGACTTTGATTAAGAGCCTCTAATTATTCGATATGATCTTACATCGGTATAACAAGAATGCGGTTTATCCTTCATAATCTCTTAGTATAATTTATAAGACATCGTACAGCATTGGTGCATCAGTTGCTGGTATAGTGTTAAGAACGTGCAATTAAGAGTTATTTAATGGGATAAACTACCATCTAGTCAAGGGTTTGCTGCAATTAAAATACTTCTGTGTTAGGGGTTTGCTGCGATATGAAAACTGATTAATATTTTATAAATACATCAATTACTTATTTGTCAGGTCAACTCCGAGGGTACACATATATGCTATATAGGACATGAAATCGTATAGAAAAAGAAGCAACACGTGCACATATATTTGTTTTGTATTATTTAGTCTTAAGGTTCATGGGTATCTATATACAGAATAGTAACACCAATGTGATGTGTACACAAACACTATTAAGTAGAGTTAACTATAAAGTAGCCATGCCGCAAATATTGACCAATATAAAGAAGTGAAACAAGTCACCAGAGATACATATATGTGCCAACATTTCAAGTTCAGATTTGAACATGCTGTTAATTGATATTCGTTCACGTAGCCCGCCAAAATTATGTATATACATACACACGTAACATACCAAATAAGTATGGCCTTTACCATCAAGGACATTAAGATGCCGCTTAAGAACAAAAGTGGGATTAGATTTTCCAGAACAGCGGCACGCTAAATTTTGTGTTCACTGCATATAACATATACATAAGTCCTGGGAGTGTATATATTTTATTGTCTGTTTGGTTTAAGAGAACTAATACTACTCAATATGAAACTTTATTAATATAAATTAGCATACCAGCATTTTGAAAAGACGGTCTTGGAAAAGCTAGTGTTGCCTGTAAACATCGATCACGAATGGCATGTGATAAACGAGTTAAATAAGCAACACTATGATGTTAAAATCAATCCTTTATCGTTTACAAAGCGAATTTGTAGAAGTCCTCTACTGAAACCATAAATCGTACATTACATGTACTTTTAGCTCCTGTGAATAATTGTCATTTGCTGGATGCTAAAAGCTAGCAAGTTGTACCTTTTAAAATATAATAAGTATTATTATATTACACAATACACATAATACATATAGTATTTTGCTCTCTAAAATAAAAATGCATTGTATCGCATAATACATATAAACACGTAAGATCATAAGCTTTCACTATCTCTTACGGACACTTGAAACTGTTCGAATAAAGTTTTGGTGCGTGAATCAATTAAATGCGTACATGCTTATTATTACTCAGACCACTCCAATATTTATATTTAAGCGGCTGTTGGGAGACAATCATGTGTGCGATCATGCATCGCTAAACTGTTCTTGTTTTATCCTAACTTATTGATGATCTGTTTATAAGTAAATATTTAGATATATATGAATGATGCAATTAGCGGTTTGGTTTTAGGACAGGTACTTAGGGATATGAAAAAACTTCATATAACCAAACGTTTGAATTCAGCTTCACTTGTAATTGTATTTTTCACAATCGATTGTCATATGTAATGCAGGTACATTATTATCTTGATCATATTTCAAGAGATCGTAAAGAAATCGTTTTTTTTCACCAATAATTCGACCTTTAATAAATATAAAGAAGTGAAACTCCAGCTGCTGGGGCAGTATTGAATTCATATTATATATAATAAGTTGGTCCTTTATTAAAGGCAAGTTACCGATTGCCTAAACAGTACAAAACAGCACAAAACAGCACAATACAAGACAACAAACACACATATATAAATAAAGCTGGGGTCACCGCCTTGGAACGATCAATGGAAAGCATTGGGGGTTTAAACCGGTTTTAGAGCGCTCAACCTCACACTTGGCCCAGCAATATTCATGATACATTTAAGTGTAAATAGAATTTAACCTCAAAGCATTTTAACTCAAATTAAACAATAATAAAATGGAATTAAAACGTATTCACTTTAATTACCATTTAATCACTCAATGGTAGGAAAGATACCAGAGCAAGAAAGTTACAACTTTTTGAGGAACGATCAAATGAACCTACGAACAAGTGTCAACTACATGCCTTCTTTATAGAAACAGATTTAAGTATATAGCGTCATAAAGTTAAAATTTCAGATCATCATCGCGCAAATACAGGAAGAAGCAGCAATAATTGGTTTAAAAGGTCCATATTACATAGCTTGGTGGTTTATGTGACTGCTAAAAAAATAAATCAAACAAGAAACGCCTGTCAGAGAGAAAACACAATAAAAATTGAACGCTTTAAACTTAATGACCTATGCATGTAGATTAAACAGTGAAAGTATGAAGCGATGACATCATAAAAATCTATGTAGCCAGGAACAGAGAAAGAATATCGTATGACGTAATTGACAAGCGAATACACGATGACGTGAACAAAATCCAAAGGCAGTGCTGTAGCATAAAACTAAAATATTAAAGTGGCGGTAATGTAAAATTGAATTACTCATAAAACCAGCTTAGGTAATTAAATATTTAAGAATCAAACGTATAAAATGGTAATTCCATTAATGATTTTAAATTTTAAGAGAAGAAATATATAGTAAATCGAATAAAGCCTGTTTGGTCTTTTGAGATAAAACGGTCAAGTACCGTTTTTAATCTATGTGCAATGGAACCTACATATTGTTTGTAAACAACATTAAATAGTGTTAATGGTCGCAAGTTTGTCAGATAACATCTCGGCTTGTTTTCTTTTGGAATAAAAGTTATAATTCCATGTGTTTGTGTTACGGGCAAGGAATTTGTGAAAAAGCATAATGTAGACTTCTCACTATGAAATAGCCTTACTTTTCCCAAATACTGTAAAGAATTCAGCAGTGAATCTTTCAGAACCTGGACTTTTATCATGCTTCATTTTTTAATGTTATGGATACTTCGTCAATATAAAGAAGCCCTTCTTTTGAGTCAAATTGAACTTCATTCAATTTTGGTATATTACTATTATTAAATCAGCTTTTATAACGTATTTGATTTCGTTGTCGTTCTTATTTAATAATGTTTTTTTATAGAATAAAACAGCTTTTTTTAAAATATCGTTTTGCTCTGTAAACTTAGCATCGTGTTCTTATTCAATTAAATATATCGACTTGTTTGTGTAATGAGTTGTTTCGAGCGAGAAAAATAATTTATTTTTTTTCTCCATGTTCTATCCATTTAGCTCTAGAACGAATCAGATGCCCTTTTAGTATATTTTCCCTCACAGTAACAAATTCATTTTAAAGTTTACAAAACTAGCTTCACTTAATGACTAGTGAAGTATATTAATTTTCTTAATTAAAGTAGATTCGTAGTTTTTGTTCTGTTTTGCTTGATGTAATGAGAATGTTAAGAATGGCTTTTTCCATCTAATTTCCATTAGTAAGGTTTAGAGAAATAATTGATCGTTGATAACAAATTGTATGTGCTATTGTGAATATTTACTTCGTTCTCTAAGTTAAAGATAGGGATACCGTATTGATGTTTATTTTGTTATTTTAAATTATTAATTCAGTTTAAATAGTCAATATCCTTTGATAGTTAATTATTGAATTTTCATAGCCCTTTACCATGTATTATATCCTCAAAACGCATTTCTAAGTCGATGATGGAATGATCTAAATTATAAAATGAATCAATAGTAGATTTGCTAATTTTGGATGATTATTGGAAGTAAGGAAAGCATCAAGTCAAGCCTGTTTAATGGTGTTTAACGTCTCCATGTATATTGTTGGATAGTGCTATTAAAGCCGCCCGAGTTGATGCTCGTATATTTTCCCATTTTTGTTATGTGTCGCAAAAATGTGATTATGAGTCAAAATGTGTTTGTATTTATGTAAGATGTGCAACAAATTTGGTCAAAATCGGTCAAGAAATGCCCAAATTCAGTAAAAAGATATGGTTGTTCAATTACTGTGCATGCACATAAATAATCTAGATTTAAACACTCGCGGGTCACATGTAAAACCAAGTGACCATTGCATCATTGTTTAAAACGCCATTTGCATGAATGAAGAATAATCATGTCATTACCCGTTTACAATGGGATAAGAAAACATATAGGACATAGCAGCGTAATGTTTTTGCAGCTTGATTTTTGTCAATATCTATGCATATTTCTCGACAATTTCAATAAACTATCATCAAACTTGATAAAAACTCCATTTGCTTTTAATCCACAAATCGGCCTCATTGAATTCGCTCTGATCCGAAAAATCTTTTTTATGCAATCAGCTTGCATTCTGACTTTTTACGAATATGATATTCAATACACAATGATCCTCGTTTATCCTTTACGACAAAAACATGTTTTATAATCACTTTGCAAAGGCTATCCGTAGACATAATTCTTTTGTAAATTGTTTGTGTTATTTAGTAGTTCTTCTTTGTTTTGAATGCGCGGAAGTGGAAATCACGTGAAATTGGCGCTCACCTTACCTGAAGCGTGCATACGTCGCAGGTTCATAATAGTCTTATGGATTATGTTATATAAATGATAAGGTTTCGTATTGTTGATGATTTTCGCCTTTTTTTACACAATATTTGCGAAAATCAGTATGTTAGAGTTAAGCTTGAGAGAATACTTATCAATTCTGGCCAGTGGAGATAACTGAATTGTTGTAAGAAATATTATCTCGGGCGGCTTTAAGATATCTGAAAGTATCATTTATATTGTTATCTTTGATAATATATTGCATGTTTTTTCTTTCATTATTATTATTGTTGATGGTTGTATGATTTTGGTAATCTACGTTACCATCAATTGCACAATTAAAGTATCCACTTATTTAATATTTATATTTTTGAAAATGTGTTGTTTTTTAAGAGGTCTGTAAAAAAGGGGGGTTTGTCTTTATTGAGCTCGTATAATGTACATAATGCAAATCTGTTTGTCTCATATGTCAAATTCAATAGTAAGTAGTTACAAAGAGAGTCCTTTACTATGTTATTTACTGTTATTGGTTAGTTGTTTTTTTTAACAAAACGCAAATTTCTCTTGAATTTAATTGCCCTAAACTTAAAAAACCCAATTTCATCAAATTTTGAATATATGTTATTTTTCAAATCAGGAGTAAAATGAGTCTTGGAGACGATTTATACGTGCCTGTTTTGTTTTAAAAACACACAAAGACATTTCTATGTTTTTAGTGTTATTTAGGCCTCTGTAGTTGAGTAAATTAATTAAAAAATATCCGTTTATATCCAGCAGAAAATGTGCTGTAAAATATGTATCTCAAAACAAGTATCTTTCTATAATCAACTTCTGCATGTTTAGACACAATCAATTCACAACTTAAACACAAACATACACTATATGAACAAAGAGCAAAATGAACGAAATGGGGCTTAAGGTATCATGAATGATTGTGGTTACAATCAAACGAAGGGAAATATTTATTTAAAAAACATGATTTAACAAGATACACACATTCTTGACATACTTGTATTGTATTGTTTTGGTGGTGTAACACATATGGTGGACATAAACACCTCACATCTGCGTATTCAAGAAGGCAAATTTCTACGCATACTTCTAAGAAATAACTTGTATATTATACAAGCGAAACGAGCAGATCAATTGTTACAATTACACTTGTAACGCTGATTTATTTATTATAATACATTATAATACATTAACGGCTGATTTAGTTTCTATAAATAAAAGTATAGCAGCACAAAATGTAGATTTCAATAAAAGTGCGCATACATTTAAAGTATGCAGGAACGGATCAGTCCAAATTATAAGTGACTTATATAGGTAAATATTGGAAAACATAATCATTTGGTCTAGTTGAACTGAAGTGTAAAATAGCAATACACTGGGTATAAGTTTATTATAATACTGTTTTGATTTTAATCTGTATTTAATAAACATATTTTTAATTATGATTTGTTTAATTAATTGTTTTGTTATTAATATATAAATGCATGCAGCTTAAACATTGTCAAGCATACATAGATAATATATACAAGTGCTTTGGGTTGATTTATTGTAAGAATAATATTACTTCTAATTGTTTATTTTTAATACTGCAATAAAAGCCGCATGAAAGTATGCAACATAAAAGTATGTGTTGGAAAAACAAATAGTCTACATGAATATATTATGGTATAGAATTAAAATACACAGAGGATTTAACACAATCTCATTATACATAATTGGTCTAGTTATTTCAAGGGAAGGGTTTAAGTGATATAATATTTATTTAAATTTTTTAAAAGGAAAGCACACACCATCAAGTTTATCAAATTAAATAGACACACATTTTGTGGAAAATGCAGTCATAAAAGGTTTACGATGAGGAACATAACACTTACGCTTGTACATGTCAACACTCCGACTGGCCGCTCATGCCGTGTTTAGCTATACTGTCTGATGTTTTATATTACATTATGAACATTGTCATATATGTATTATATATACCAAATCTTATACCTTCGTCTGCAACGGTTTTTCCATATACCGCCCCGTTGAAGTACCGTGCAAGGTCATACATCAGCTACAACTTTGATCAATTTTGCGAACTATATTTTCATGAAAATATTCTTCTAGACGGCCTAGTGCTATAAATGCTGGATCTATAAAAACAAGAACGCCACAGAACCCATGTCCAGTGTGTGGGAAAGGAGTGATTCGATCCAGCAAACCCGTTGAATGTTATGACTGTGATAAAATAACTCATATGTATTGTGTGAACAAAAAACTGAATGTAACAGAACAGAAACTTTTCAAATTTTTGTGTAAGTTATGTACCTTTAAATGTTTACCATTTTATCAAACTGTAGATGAGCCACTTTATGAAAATGAGAAATTGAAGACGGATTTCAGTGAATTCAATTTTCATGACTTTAATTCAACTAATTATGACTGTTTAAAAATCGAGGTATTCATTTTGTACATTTAAATGTGCGTTCTCTATTACCCAAACTCCCCGACTTCAAAATTGTGTTAATAATACACAAGTTTCAATTCTTGCCAGAAAAATGGCTTGACAGCACAGTTACAAACTCTGAGGTTTCTTTGGATGGTTTCAGTATTTTACGCTGAGATAGATATAGACATGGGTGTCGGGTATGTATTATATTAAGAGTGATTTGGCTTTCTCAGAAAGAACAAATTTACAAAATGATAATATTTGAGTATGTTGGATAGAACTTTACTTACCTAAAACAAAACCAATATTTGTTACAGCATGCTACAGACCACCGAATCAAAATGATTTCTCGGTGTTATGTCATCTTCTATTATTGACCTTATTCTATGTAGCCATCAAAATAAGATTTTTCAGTCAGGGACACTTCCTTTTGAAGTTAGGGATAACTTACCAATTTTCGTTACTCGTAAAACATAATCATTTGGTCTAGTTGAACTGAAGTGTAAAATAGCAATACACTGGGTATAAGTTAATTATAATACTGTTTTGTAATAGAACCATAATTAGGTCTCTAAAAAATTTCAGTTAAGAAAATTTCCTGAAATTATTACAGGAAACCACAAAGGATAGTATTTTTACTGCCAGTGCTGTGGTGTCTTCTAGGGATAAGTTTAGAAATATTTTCCACACATTTTTAGACTCAGTGGCTCCAATAAAAAGTGTTAGGCTCAAACAAAGGACAGAACCATGGCTTACTTCTGATATTCTTGCGTTAATTAAAGAGCTGGTCGCCTTCTTTATTTGTTCAAAAAATAAAAAATAAAGATTTAATAAGTCCTATTGTAAGTATAGGAACTTGGTTCAAAAAGAAGTAAAAAGAGCTAAATCTGAATATTTAACTGATAAAAGTGAAGAGAATAAAAACGACTCGAAGTCGCGCTCGAACCAATTTAAAGATCTAGGCTATAGCTCCAAATCTTAGTCTTCTGCAAAAGTTGTTTTAAACATAGATGATGAAATCTGTTTTGATAACAACAAGATTGCAAATCATTTTATTGACTTCTTTACTAATGTAGCATCAATGCTCGTGAGCAACCTACCGGCATGTCCAAATATATTAAAAACCTCTTCTAGTATCTTTAAAGAATACTATAGTAACAAGATTCCATCAGAGAAAAAAATCAGTAAAGACTATGTTTATAAAGAACTATGTTCATTATATCCTTCGAAAAGTACTGGGTTAGACAACATTCCAGCACGGTTTATCAAGGATGAGGCAAGTTTTCTAACGATACCCACTACCTATATTATCAATAAATCAATAGCTGATAAAAAAAGTTCCAACAGAGTTAAAATCTGCAAGAGTAAAACCGCTTTTAAAGAAAAATAGCCAGACTGACGTAAGTAACTATAGACCTGTCAGTATTTAATGTATTGATAGTAAGGTACTAGAAAGGTGTGTATAACACCAACTGGAATCTTTTAAGGGGTAAAATAATACATTTTATCAGTTTCAATCAGGTTTTAGAACACATTTTTCGACTGAATCATGTTATGTACACTTAACAGATTTCATCAAATCACAAATTGCTAAAGGGTTATACACAGGCATGATCATGCTTGATTCACAAAAAGCATTTGACACGGTGGATCACACTATACTTTGAAAAAAACTTAAGACCATGGGGGTTCAATCTGTAGAGTGGTTTCACTCATACTTAACAGGGAGAAAGCAAACAATGCATGTAAATAATACATTCTCAGAATCGGAAACAGTAACATGTGCAGTAGCGCATCGTAAGTATTTTGGGACCTCTTCATTTTCTATGCGATGTCAATGAATTTTAAAATAAGTATAAGCAAAGATTGCAAACTACTATTATATGCTTATGATAGCGCTATAATTTTCTCCCATGAAGATCCGAATGTTATAAGTAACAAGTAACAAGAGATGTGTTTGTCAGAAACACAATGCCCCCTAATGCGCCGCTTTGAAGCCACATATTTGACCTTTGACCTTGAAGGATGACATTGACCTTGACGTTGCACAACTCAAAATGTGCAGCTCCATGAGATACACATGCATGCCAAATATCAAGTTGCTATCTTCAATATTGCAAAAGTTATGGGAAATGTTAAAGTTTTCGGACGGAAGGACGGACTGAATGACGGACAGACAAACGGACGGACTGACGGACAGTCAAAAAAATATATGCCACCCTTTGCGGGCATAAAAAATAGGATGTGAATTAGCAAACTGCAATAACTGGCTTGTTAACAACAAGTTGTCTCTTCATATGGGTAAAACAGAATGTATACTTTTTGGAAGTAAACGGAAAATATAAAAGTCTGAAAACTTCTCAGTCACATGTAATAATCAACCTATAAAGTCTCAACAATCGGTGAAATATTTATTTCATGTTCTTGATAACTCCCTGTCAGGTAATAAATTTGCAATCGAAATCATCAGTAAGGTAAATTCCAAACTTTATTTAATGTATAGACACAGCAGTGTACTCGATTTTTACACCAGGAAAACCCTCTGTAATAAATTAATTCAGTTCTTTATTGACTATGCATGTTCGGCCAGGTATAACAACTTGGGGACAAATCTTAAGTCTAAATTACTCAACACAAGGTTGTGCGATTCATTTAAAATGTTCCAACAAGAACTACACTGACCTTCTCAGAGTTTCAAAACTAGGAATGTTAAAACTTAATGAAATAGTCTAACAACTGGGTCTAAAGCATGTACATATATTTTTTAACCTGTCCTGTGTACATGAAAGAAAACTTTATGAAGAAATCAGATATTTATAGCTAGTACTCAAGAAAAAGCAAGTGTAATTTAAGTAAAAAAAAATACTTTCTTAACAAGTTTCCTTAGGGTTGAGCAGGGCCGACTGATTTTTTAAGTGTTTAAATATTCCCTTTTTTTGTTTTTTGACGAGTTTACATAATCCAGTGCTCGCTCAAATTGTTAATCGTATATACATTTCACGAACTTAAGATTAGCTAACACCATTATAAACTAATTTAATAACTCTTTAAAATAATATGTTGTACTTAGCTGCAATTTAGTTAATGTGCTATAAGAAGCAGTAATGTGAAGGACCCCATTGGAAATAAGTCACAATACTTTCAAGGGCTTTCCTTGCAGTACATGTCCTTACATCACACTACAATAAACTAATAGTTATCAGTCAAAAATACCAAATTGATAAATGCAATAGAGCTCGAATTCCATCTGAAGTACATAAATGTATCTCAAATTTATACCTCATGAAGTCAATTTAATCTGTGATATATGTGTGCTCAATATATGTGTTTCTTTTACATTAATTAGTTTTTATGCTTCTGTGAAAATTGTAAATGTTATTATTTGACATGTATATGCTGAATCAACCTATTTATCTATCTTATATCGATACTTGGATGCACAATAAACCTGTTCATGAGCCCCTGGTTAGATTTTGAAATATCGTCGACCAATTTGTATCCGTTGCTCTTCATTGGAAACCTTTTCCGCGTTGTGGCAGATTACACAGAGGTGTTGCGCAGCTTGATTATCACTGGGCGGATATGTTCCTCTTGGTTGGAATACGGTGCATCTCCACTACATAAATTGGCTATAGGTTAACCTCTGTGCTTATGTTTGGGATTTCATTGACGGTTTTGGCCAGTGAAGTTTCGTTTGCTTCTCTGTTTTCTGGGATATTTACAATTATTATGTGTTTATTTCTTGAGGACTGCTCGTTGGTATTGTATTAGCTGTTTAATGTGCGGTTTTGCTGAATTCTTTAGTTGCGCAATTTGTTCATGCATTGTTTTGTTATTGATTTCATGGTTGTTTACAAGTTTTTTTATTCGTTCTTTAAGGTTTTTGTTATCAAAGTCAATTTTGGTCTGTCACCTACTTTTTAAACGATAAATTGTCTTTTTTTTCTGTTGTTCTCAAGTTATTTCATGAGAATTGTCACTGTGCTTGTTATAAACATTTCAACTTAATCTTGTTTTATCATGCTCTTGAGATCATCCCTTATGTTGGAGATACCTTAAGTCGTTGCTTGAAGTTGTATATTTATCGCGTTTAGTTTATTCATGCTTGAATTTCTGTTGTCGCGTTTATCTAGACTTTCTTCAAAGCACGCTTTGTCTGTGGTTTTGTTCCCTTTAACTTTAGAGCACTAGGTACCTATCTATGCGCGTATTCGCCTTAAACGCCTCTTGGGGCAATAGATAATCAATTGATAATAGATGACATGACGTGCTATCGAAAATTCAAGCCACATTACATAGTAATGTATGCTGGCGCAGCGTCATGAAAATTCTCAGGTAACTTTCCAGTCGCAAAACTGTGATGATCACCGTCCAATCAGTTCACGCATGCATGGGGGCAAGGTGAACTGGCGACTTTTATTTTGTATTGTTGTCGGTAACATGGTATCCGGTAAATTAAACAGTACATTTAATACGATTTCGGGCATCATCATCACACCTTTAAACTGTAAACAATAAGTGTATTAATACTGTTACCAATTGTGAATTATGAAAATTTGATTGCAAATGATTAGCCATTACTTATGGCGAGTAAATTGTGAAAACAATCACCTTTAACAATTTTACTCGGTAGCAATTTAATTACAGTACATTTATTTTTCAGCATGTCCATTTATAAAACTGATTTACACCGTTTTAATACAGTGACATGAATGTATGTGCTGCTGCAAGTCCCTCTGTGAGCATATACAGCGTTGACCATTCATTATACATGTACACCATATAAAACCCGTGTTTTAATACGAGCGCGATATTGTTGATCGTCTGCCAAGTTCCACGCATGGAACGTGTGCATGATGCAAAGACCATGTGCTGTAAGTATGCATAAATTTTTGAAACTCTTAAATAGTAATAATAAAGGTACTCTTCGGAAGTTAACAATTTACTATTTTACATGCTTTAAGAAAAGACATTATTTTGTTTTCTTTAACTCAACGTTCAGTATTGTTATTTATTTACAATTAAATATGAAATAAATGATCTGCTTTTTTGTCGTTTAATGCCGATTTTTGATAACATTTACAGTTTAGTATGAAATGAATATGAAATGACTGTGATTTTTGTGTGGCTGTTTCCACTGTTTTTTTTTAAATATATAGTTCAGTATAAATACTCAATTCAGTGTGTATATAAACAAACAACACTCTCGCGCATAATTTATTATTATCTTTATTACTATTTTGTCACACATGTATGAATGTTTTATATTGATCACGCTGAGCTGTTAAATTCTTATGTGACTAAAATATGTGTGCTGTTCTGTTCTGTAACTAAATAAAGACGCCTAAATCAGTACATTAAGTTTTTTGCAATGAACATTGTACATAGGCATAAATGCATACAATTCAAAAGTATTAACCCATTGGAATTTAAGAAAAAACATTCGTCAAATTACGACTAATAGATTGCACAGTGTGGCCATACCACGTGGTCCGTGACGTCATTTTGGCTAACACGCCAAGTAGAAAATTGTAAACATTGCCTTCGCTAAGAAACTTTAAATCCACGTAAGTATCTTGTTATGTACTCTATTTTGACGATATAAAGCGCAGGCTATGGGTAAAGTTGAGCACTCTTCCCGATTATATAAATATCTGACACCAGATGAGTAGTTCTGTCTATCATTCGAGGCAAATTCCTATTTTTTACGTTACAATGCACGCAAGCACGAAACGCACATTTTAAATCTCCCAAAATATCCGTTTTATATTATTTTGTGCAGTGTACTAATATATGCGGACGTGAATAATTTCATATTAAATGTGTTTTGTCCGAAAAAAAAATATTAAAAAAACACACTATCTAATGACATTTCTAATGTACGCCAACAATTTGGCTAACACGACAAGCAACGAAATTCAAGGCAAGCACGACTAGTCGATATTCGGTTAAACCGACCAGTTGTTATAAACTATGTTTCTGAAGCGATGTTATTGTCGAGTTAATGAACAAACATTTAATTAGAATTTGAAACCATTTTCTTGATTCGGAATATAATACAAAACAAATACAATAGCTTCATTGCTGTCTTGCACACGTGCTATGAAAAAGTGACACTTACACACAAAAAAAGCCTCGGAATCTAACAAAGAGACAATATGTCTGGAAAAAAGTTCCAACTTAACCTGGCGACTGTCCGACACACCCTTCTGAGGTCTGGTATCAATTTAATCTTTTGATTTCGATGAACAGTCCACAATAACTCCACTATCGTTAAGACGAACTGATTGATATAAAAAGGCACATTTGACGCAACATATCAACACGTGTTTCTTTGATCGTTGTATAGTTTAAGTGAAAGATGCTGACGTATATTTTCACTTGTAGTTTTGGTAGGATTATATTAGTAGCATATTTATGTACGTTTTGATAAAAAAAAATACTCAATGCACACATAGATTCATGACAAGTGATATATCGATCGGAGTTGCCGTTAACTTGGCTTTCGATTGATCCTACTGTTGGTAATGTCCATGTTCTTTCCAACTGTTAAGGCCATTGCAAGGATTAAACTGTACTGTTGTTAGCGTTAATTTGAAGTGCTTTAACACGTAGATTTAGAAATGCTCGTTGTTTGTAATTATATAAGTGGATGAAATATTTGAAACGGTAACAGACATGGCATTACATATATTACCTATTTGTGATTATAATACTCTTATAGTAACAGCACTGTGAATACAGAATAAAAAATGTATTTGATTTAACATATTTGATGTTTTCAGATACACAACATGACGGCAGAAACGCGATATATATGTACCATATGCGCCAAAAAATATAAGCACAGACGTCATATGATATATCATGAAAGATCACACGTTGGGATGTTACCCTTTACCTGTTGCGGGTCTCCATTAGACGACAATAACAGAGACACCGTGCATTGTCATATAGCGCTCTCGAGAGATATGTGAGCACGAGACAAGTACTCAGGCGCACATGCGAGGATATCTGAAAACACATAGTGAAGACAAAACACATGTCTGCAGAGTGTACAAAGCCCCCTACAAAAATATCAGCTCACTTTGTTGGCAATACGGGAAAAAACAAAATGACGTGTATAACGTGGTGTCACCTGTCTGTGATTTATGTGTGATTTACTCGTGATTTAATAGTTGTGATAATAGCTTTATCATCAAATCACAGTCATAATTAACATTTGAATCGTATCTGTTTATACCACGATGTTTAATTGTTGCGTTTTTTTAATTTTATTGTATTTTATTTTTTGTTAGTGCTACAATTATATTATAGCAATAGTGATTTAGATTGTGATTTACATGTGACTTTATGATGCCATTTAATATTGTTTCATTAATATAAACACATAATACAACATACACTGTAGTGTTCATTTCTGAAACAAAATGAATAAAAGCAAAACAAATCGATTCAAAATGTATGCAAAATCCGTGTATTTGGTTCTCGCAAAGAGGGATCAAATCTTCGTTGTCCGTTAACTGCATGGATCAAATCACACGAAAAAAAGCAATGTCAAATGAGCATTTGTGTTATAATAGACAATACTTTTATCTCAAATTTCGCAATTATTTCTGTCACACGTGTTATAAAATGAAGTACAGTGTATTATCTTTTGTCATTGGCTGTTGAAATATTTGATAGTTTAGAAACATTTTAAGAGTTATACAAACAACGTTTGACTCAATGATTGTCAAAGCTTTAATTATTTATTTGCAAGCAATTGTGATCGGATTTACAAAAGCGACAAGAAACACATAACATTAACATTTATTTGACTGAAGTAAATATTCAGCACTTCCATTACATAAAATACTGGAAAAATAAAACACACATTATACACATGTATAAATAAATATTTAAATGTCTGTTTTATCTCAAGTCAAGCTACTTGATTGCAATCCCTCTAAAACAAGGTATTCTACAGAAAGGCGGTATCCGTTTACATTTATTTCATGTCGATTCCAAGTCTATAAGTAGTTAACAACTTGCTCTCGCTTCTTCTCGCACTATCCCACCGTACTACTAAATGTTCACTTAGCAACAACATTTCGACTGGGACTGTATGATGAGGAAACATTATGTGTGTTTTTGTAATCATATTTCACTTTATTGAATATTTCATCTTTGGTTTTGATCCAAGATTACATTCACGTTGGCCATTCGTGTTGCTGACGTCTCGTCTGGGTACGCTTGCTTCGCTTTCCGAGTTTGAGTGATGGGTTTTGGTCCCATGATTCCTACAAAAGAAAAAATAAATATTGTAAGAAAACAAAGCAATACACTTCTTATTATACATTCAGTTCAAATATGAATGTGTTAACAATATTCATTTTTCTTTTGTTTATTTCATGTTTTATATTTTTTATTTACATCACAAACAAAATAGATTGGTCGGCTTATTTTTATTTGACACTTTTGCGATTGTTCGAAATATATAGTCAACATGTTTTCTGTATATGAAAACAACTTGGGAAAAGGCAGTGAAGAAAATCGTCATAAAGTGAATATAAACTATAAAACTATAAAAGGCATTATTTTGACCGCACAAATATGTTCCATATGAATGCATACGTGTTTAAACGTTTTAACAAAAACTGTTCTCGGTAATATAAATATTAAATTCATGACTCTTCACCACTCATGGGCGAAGGGTCTTAGTTATGGTTAACATAATGTCTGAATTTCGATTCAGTAGTCATTAAAAAGTGAAGATTGTGTTCATTTGTTCTGTTTTAAAATGTTAAACACGTTACTTTATTTACATTATACATGGCTGAACGCACCCTGGACAGGGCACATAATCTCACAATACAGTAAATAGACACGAACTATTCAAGGGACACACAGATTTAAATTAATTGAGATATATTATTTGACAACATAGAAGTTATCAATTCTACACTTATAAATATTAATTGTTTTAGCCGAATATCTACTAGTCGTGCTTGCATTGAATTCGTTGCTTGTCGTGTTAGCCAAATTGTTGGTGTGCATAAGAAATGTCATTAGATGGTGTTTTAAAGGGATCTTTTTACGTTTTTGTAATTTGACACAATTAAAAAAAATTGTCTCAGATTCGCAAATTTTTGTTTTAGTTATGATATTTGTGAGGAAACAGTAATACTGAACATTTACCATGGTCTAATATAGCCGTTATATGCATATTTTGACGATTTAAAAACCTGAAAATTATAAAGCGTTGCAACGCGAAACGATTGAATAATTTGGAGAGTTCTGTTGTTGTCGTTTAATTTTGTGAAACTATGAAGATTGCTTATATGAAGTATAAAATACGTCTCTTTTTCATACTTGGCAGGATGGCCGAGCGGTCTAATTGGTTTTTACTCCAGGACTCCGGTGGTCATTGGTTCGAGCCCTGCGGCGGTCTACTTTTTGTTTCCTTTTTTTAATTTTATTCTTGATTTTTTACTGGAGCTTTTTAGATCCAATGTTTACATTTATCAATATAAAGCATTTAATGACAAACTTCAAAACATGCCAAAATCTGTGAAAAGGCCCCTTTAAGATATTTTTCGGACGATACACATTTCATATGAAATTGTTCACGTCCGCATATATAAGTGCACAGCAAAAAGGAATATAAAATAGAGATTTTGGAAAATTTATAATGCGCTTGTCGTTCTTGCGATCATTGTAACGTGAAAACTAGGAATTTGTCTCGAATGATAGACTAAACTACTTATCTGGTTTCACATATTTATATAACCGGGAATAGTGCTCAACTTCACCCATAGCCTGCGCTTCATTTCGACAAAATAAAGTAAATTATAAGATACTTACGTAGATTTGAAGTTTCTTAGCCGAGGCAATGTTTACAATTTTCTACTTGATGTGCTAGCCAAAATGACGTCACGGTCTACGTGGTACGGCCACACTGTTGCAGGAGATGAATTAATGAACACTACTTTAAATGAAATTAAAATGAATTAAATGAAGCATTTAATTTCAGGTGAATTATTTAAATTTGTATTTTGATGTGGTTTGCTTGATTACTTAATAAAATCTCGTTGATACCATCTCATTAAAAATAAAAATTATGTTGTACATTCTATGTTTCGTGCCGCACACAAAGAGCCTAGTACAGAGTATACATAGAGTATCATATTATATTTTATATACAAATTAAATGCTGAAAAAAAAGATAAATTTATGTTAAATTGTTCCCGCGTTGTTTTCAATATTTCTTAAACTGATCTCAAATTAAGTGCACATTTCAGATTAAACTGTAAAACAAGAAACACATATATTGATTTTGCCTTCACTTACTACGGAAAAAGTCCGCTTTGCTACAGATAAATACTATAAGCAAGAATATAACCATGTTGAATACGCATCTGCGATAAAGGCGTAAATGCATTCTCTTCACGGGACACCATGTTTCCATTGTAGTTTACGAGCGTTAACTTGTATGCCTGTGTCACCACATGCCGACACATGTGTAGATAAGATTATCACGATAAGATGCGTCATCGTTATCACTTGACTGAAATATCGGTTTCCTCGAGAATCGACGGCAACTCGCGATGACACGAATCAATGTTTATTGAAATATTCGGTTTGCAGCACGGCACTTATCGCGTATAATTTAAAAATTAAACGAGACTTACCTTGGTTAAGTCGATGTTTGATTGTAATTCTATCAGGATATAGAATTATGGAAATATTAAATGAAATGTGTGCGCATGCGAAATCTGTCTTTAAATCTTTTTTTGAGAGTAGTTCTTCTTTATTGCAAACTAAATCGTAGATTAAACTCTGTCGGGAGGGAGAGTGGCATTTAATCCCTCCATAATTCTATATCCTCATAGAGTTACAATCAAACATCGATTTAACCAAGGTAAGTCTCGTTTAATTTTTAAATTCTATTTCGCTTATTAGAATTAGAACGGTATTAAATTAGATTTTTAAGCAAATAATGGCAAAAAACATACCTTAACACTTCAAGACAGTTTTGTCAAATGTGTCTTCCTTGATCACTTTTTTATTGTAGAACTTTGTAAATGTACTCTGATTTGACCGACCAGCTTTACTTAAAGTTTTCTTGATTGGAACTCCACGGAGATTTGCCTTTGATACAACTGCACTTCGCGAACTATGTGGTGTAAACGTATCACTAACACCAGCCCGAATCATTACCGTCTTTATCAATCTAGCAATCGTGTCTCTGTGTACAGGCTTAAATGGTTTGATATAGCTGATCAGTAATGCACTGCAGTTTTACTTCTTAACATTTAAGTCCTACACAAATACTCCTTTAAAACTGTGTAAACACAAAGCCTCCTATCTGGAGGGTAAGCCTTCAAATGGAACAATGAACAATCAAAACCAGGTCTGTTTGCTTAAGCAAACTTCTAAACTGTAAAATAAACTCAGAACTTAACTTTTTAATGTTATGTACACTAAGCAGATGTATTGTCTTCACTCTCGCTGCATTCGTAAGAACCATTAACATAGTCAGTTTTAATGTCAAATCTTTCAAAGTTAAATGTTTCATGGGTGAGAGTTTCCTTAAAACATCAGTACTTTATCAACATCCCATGCGCACGAATATGTTAGTTTCGGTGGTCGTGATTTAAAAACACCTTTCATGAACCGAACAACTGTAGGATGTGTTCCTGCTGTATGGGATCCAAGTACTATACCCAGCGATGACTACGCAGTCGGAGCAGTGTTAAGAGAACTGTAGCTTAATCCATTATGGAATTCCAATGTTAAAGACTCTATAACATTTTGGAGATAAACTGAAACCGAATCAATTTGTTGTGTACGACAGAACTGTAACCATCTTGAAATATACACTTGATACTCGCGTTTTGTGGAACCGCGCCATGAAGACAAGATAATGTCGGTAGCCTTGTCTGAAAAGCCGCGTTCTCGGAATGATGTCCGGACACTTTGCATGCAATAATTACCAGTTTCTGCGACATAAGATGCTTTAAACCTTTGTGTGGCGCTTTTAGCAACTGTGTTGTCCTCGGTAGTATAACTGGAACATCCACAATTATCTTCATTAATAAACTTAACCATGCCTGTGTTGGCCACAGTGGTGCAAAAAGAATTGCTCTGGCCTGGTCTGTTTGAATCTTGCAAATGCGACGAGCTAAGACACTGAAAGGAGGAAAAACATATCCAAGTTGAAATGTCCCCCAGTCAACTGTTAACGCATCAATATACAAAGCAAAAGGATCAGGTTTCCAAGAACAATAAACTGGTACTTTATTGTTCAACCTTGTAGCAAAAAGATCAATATCGCATCCTGGCTAAATTTTACAAATATCTTGAAAATATTGACCTTTTAATTCCCATTCTATTCGATCATTGAACTGCCGAGAGGGAGTATCTGCCTCATTGATTACACCTGGTATATGGGCACATGTAATCCAGATGTAATTTTCTTTGGCATACAACCAACTGTCCTTGCTAACCTGGTTGCACTTATCTGACCTAATTCCACACATACTATTGATGTAGCACACTGCGGTAGAGCTATCCGAAAATATTTTTACATGTTTGCTTCTCAAATAATCAACCAGTGTTTTCAAAGCAAAGTATATAACTTTCAGTTCCAAAACATTAATATGTTCATTTCTCTCTGCAGTTTTCCATCTACAGCCAAATTTTCGGTCTTGAAAAACAACACCCCATCCTAGAAGACTACTGTCAGTTTGAATCTAAAACAGGATTTGCCCTGTGTATATGTCTGACCTGAGAATTGATATTAAAAACCCACCATTGTAATTCATGTTTCTTTTGCTGTGTTATATGTACATATGCCTCAAAGTTTCCTCTATGTCTTTTTAATGTTTCTATTTTATTTTTTTCGAGCTCTCTATAAAACAATTTTCCAAACTCGACAGCCGGAAAAGTCGACACCAAAACAACAATAACTTGGGCTAATTCCCTTACTGTTGTTTTATCAGCTCTTAAAAGTGTGTTGCACATGTCAATAACCTTATCTTGCTTTTCTTAAGGCAATCTAACCACCATCAAAATGGTGTCAATAATAAAACCCGAGTATAGCACAATCTGAGAGGGTATCAAAACCGACTTCTCTTCATTCATAATGAAACCTACATTTTGCAAGAAATTTCGAGTTACAGACACAGTATTCACACATTCTTGATAAGAAGTATCTCCTAAAAGACTATCGTCAATGAAAATTGTGCAAATATGGCCTTCTGCTCAAAGCTTTGCAGACACTGTTTTTTGCAATTTTGTAAACAACCTAGGACCATCTCTATAGCCATTTGGAATGCAGGTATACTGATATATTTTGTCTCGCCACTGGAGCCGACAAAACATTTGAACATCATTGGCAACTGGAACTGAGAACTATGCATGTTTTATATCCAAAGTACAAAAATACATGCCATTTCTGACAACAGTAAGTGCAGTCTCGAAAGTATCCATTTGAAAATGATGGTATGATACATCTTCATTAAACTTTTTCAAATTTAAAATCATTCGATACTCAAGACAATTGGGGAAATAAACTGTTTTTCATGCCAATTTTCTTGTATAAGAACTTTCAAGTCTAAAAGTTTCTTAATTTCTCTGTCAATTATCAGTGATTCTTGTACATTAAAATTTTGCCGTGCAAACTGATTTTGAGTAGGTGGTGAACCTTTCCAATTTATATGACAATGCTCAATAATGTCTAAAAGGAATGGATCATGTGTTATAGTTTTCCATACGTCAACAAAATATTTCAATCTAGCAGCAACAAATACCTCACTAACCTGTGAATTTACATCCTCCTAACTCCCCTTCGGCGTTGGTTTTTTTTTGGGCATGGCCCGTCAGCAGGTACGTAAGCACCAAGTCCTCTAAAAGCACCATTACTCATCCGGCTCGCACTCTTGGCCGGAAACCAAATCGACCTCTGAAACTACAACGGCCTGTACCATATTGGAGCTTGTAACCAATCCTCGAAGACTCCTCACTTTCCTTCGCTGACTTGGATACATCGTCCCCAAATAACTGACTCGTGTACGGTAAGGAGTGTGTGCACAAATGTGCATATTCATTTCGCATTTCAGGTTTTAACAGGTCCCTTCGAAGAAGATTCAACTGTCTATTGGCATGGCGTAGCAAGGCTAATGCATCATTACATCCATCAATTAAAGGTCCTATATCTGAACCACTTTGTTTTGCCTGGGCCTCCATCTTAGCTGCTTTATCAACAGTTTTTACCAGTACACTTGCTGATTTCACAATACTTGTCTCCAGAGTTTCTTATCCCTGGATCTGGCAACTGGTGAAACAATGTCCCACACTAACTGGTTTAATTGTACAACAAAAAAACCATCACAGTTTGACGGGCGGGCATTATCCTCATCTTTTGTCAGTTGGTTATACTGTTCTTCCTCTATACCCTGTCTGAACAGTTCATTTACATTGTTTGCTAAAACAGGATCTACATCTTGATCGCAAGTTTTAACCGTTCGAAATTTCTTTGACAGACTGTCAAAACGACTGCTGCTGGCAACAGCTTTATTATTATTGTCATCCGACTTGCGTTTAAACCCAGCAGTGACGTCAGACACACTTCGTGTATCTTCATTCACAACCAAACTCAGACCCCTGGTCTTGATACATTTCATCATATTGACCATCGTCGTCACAATACTCATAATTCTCAATTTGATCTAACCTGTGTCCGTATGCCTCTAATTGTTTATTTGTATTCAGCTCTTCCGTACGAAGTGACTTCAAAATTGACAAAACTTCCTCTTTTATGTCGGTTGTTCGTGAAGACGAACTTTTCGCTAATGATGGATTCACATCATCAGACACATTGGCCAGTTTTTTTAGACTCGTCTGTTGTACGAGATTTGGTTGGCTGTTTTCCTCTTGAAGACTGCTTTACAGTCTGACTTTTTTTTTTCACATCTCTCGACTGGAACCACCAGTTCCGCCATTTTTGCCCCACCACGTGTGGAAAATGTTTTTGCAAATTTAACTCTGTTAAATAAATTTCAGTGTTCGTACTTCGTACAAACGTGTGGCAACACCTTTAATTTATCAAGAAAATACTCAATTCGTACGAACTACGTTCGTTTTTGCCACTCAAAACTCAAAAAAATATCGAAACAATAATACATACGTCTTCTATCGACCGGAAGCGCTGAGCACACTGATTGCGCATGCGCACACATCTCATTTAATACCGTAGTAATTCTAATAAGCGAAATACAATCCTAGTTGTACGATGTTTTAAACAGGCACAGTTTCGTTTTCATATCCTCGGCTGTAATACAAAAAGTTCTTGTTAAGTTTACAAATGACGTGTTGTTATTGACTAATGACACACTATGCTGTATGAAACATGATATTGTTTTCTGCATGGTATCAAGTAAATTCTACAAAAAGAAATAGCTCTTAACAGTTTACTCGTCACTGATTTACTCCGCCTGTTCATCTCGATTCACCCTTGACATCGAATGCGCCTGCGTAGAGGTTAATTTCATTTTATCCCGATCCACCTCTTACAAGACTGCGCATGCGTAGATATTAATCTCTTGAATGGATTAATTACACAATTTAACGCTGCACAAAATTGAATACATATGAATTCGGATGAATCGCGGTGTACACGGATTAATCCCTAAAATCGGCCTAATGAGGGTTATTTTTTGGGGGTTCTAAAGAGACTAATCTCGGAACAATATCCAAAATCCAACTGTATAATCCTTAAAGGAGTCTTAATAATGGATGCATATCCTTGCATCACATTGCTTTAGAGTCACAAATTTGTAGTTCCGTGGTTAGGCCGTTAAAGCGGGTATATACGATTTTTATATGTGCTGAATTGTAAAATATTGATACAAATATGTTATAATAACACACAATATGCTAGAAAAATGATACATTTAAGACAAATTTCATAAAATACAGCAAATACAAATTAGCGCCCCGAGCCGATTGTGATGAAGATAATTCGTAATTATTTTCCTACAATAACCGATGCATTCGTCTTTTTAGTAAGTGTTCGTGTGTCGTATGAATCGATATCGCTGCAGGAATTTCAAATGAACCGTTAAACTAAATTTAGATTCACATCGTACATGCATGATATACATGCTGGCGAATTCGGCTGTACAGCCTTTTTCGATTTCAGAATTAAATATCTGGCTTATTTAGCATTTTTCGACACATGTTCTTCTTAACTTTTATTTTAGTTTATATTGAAATATATGTATAATAAGTTTTTACACATTTTATATTAATAAATAAATATTTGACAAGATCGTATATACCCGCTTTAAGATATAAGCACACCGTCTGAAACATCCGGCTTAAAGACGTGTTCAACTGCCTCACATAAAAGACATGGATATGATTAAATTTTAAAAATTCATATTATACGTATCCGTACAAAATAAACTACCGGTTTAAAGCCACACAATTTGTCTCCTTCAAGTTCATCTGGTAAAGTGCATTAATTGCAGCAGTCGTTGCCTCTCCTCTATTCTTTATCAGCTCAGACTTGCCGCTGTTCTTCGAACTGCGAACTGCCTCCTCTTTCAATGTTTTTTCTATGGGGGGCTTATGTCTTACGCTTCTGGTCTGTATATCAATGAGCCTAATAAGTGTTAGGTTTGTGAAACACGACAATCGCGATGTCATGAACAGTTACCCTTAACGAACATACATATTACAGGTGTACAATAATGTCCCTCATACAAATAATCACATAACATGGCTAGTAATACATTTTTTTATTCAAGTTCATTTTCAGCGATGTGATGCGAAACGAGCGTTTGTTCTGCTTTTGTTCTTTACATATATTGCTCTCATCGATTATATGCATGAGTATTGATTGTGTTCATTTTTATTTGGTTGCATCTAGGGAAAACGATATGAACAATCATAACACTCTTGTGTAATGCTTTATTAATAATAAAAGGAAACAATAGATAATATACCGTTATCAATATTGTAAACTAAATTTACGAGAGGCCACTCTGACTTTGACTTTTAGAAGAAAAAACCCATCTGTATCTCCCTTGAATTTACACAACGTGCATTTGAATTAAACGATATCACATTACAGCTTATAACCGGAATGTCAATCTCATTAAACAAATATTTTTCTCATACTATTTTGAATAGGTTTGGAAAATATGCCATTATAAAAAAACTGAAGAACTGTAATTAAATGAATTACACTATTCATGATTATGTTTAAAAATTCAAAACCCGTGATAATGATGTGTTAAAGCCCCATAAACATTTAAAAGCAACGCATATTTCGTAAAATATTTCAAAAAATAAAGACAACACATACAAACTCAGGGTTCCCTATAGCAATAGCAAAGTTTCAATGCTAGATATGGTCTGGTAACATAGTTTTAAAGAAAAAAAAATCATCGTTTTTATTTTTTGTGTGACAATATATTCCATGTTATTTTCCGCGACGATATCCAAACATTTACGGGCGAATGGGAGATTTGCTTCTCGTATTCCGACGCGGATCGAACCCAATTTCGTGTGAGTCTTTATGGGGCTTTACGTTTATTTACAACTACTGCTTCCGATATGCACACACGATAACGTCATCGAGATATTACGGCGCGATATCATCTCGGTAATTTTAGTAAATTCATAGCGCCCTTTCATTCGATAGTCATTTATAAATAAACACACTCACTTTTAAACACATAATTTAAAACGTTTTCTCTTCTTATCCACAAATTTAGCCGAAATTGTGTGTTCCATTTAAGTTTAATAATGTTTCTATAATGGTGCAAACAAGAAAAATATGCACAGATGTACTTCGTGGCCATTTAAATACTGTCGCTATGTTCGTAAAAAAGTATTTGTTATATGTTATAATCAATAAATGTTAATAAATTAATTATAAATATTAAATAATATAAGCAATATGAAATGCGAACTTACCCACTCATTGGTTAAATTTTAACAAAAACGGCCACCGGAAAAACTTTGCGAAACCGAAATTTCGCAAACTTAAGTACCCTTTTTCTTGAAGATTTGCTTATTTGTGAGAAAGTATAAGATAAAAGTCTTACTTGTGATTAATAATTGGTTATTTTTGCTTAAAAAATGCGTTTTTTTCACAATGAACTTTATTTGCAAAGTTGGGGTACCCAATTGATTTTTGTATTTCCCATGGGATTTTTCTTTCACCCATAGGAATTTTGGTTTCTCCCATGGGCTTTTTTTATCGATTTTAAGCTTTGTTAAAGCATTTGTGCTTATTTTCGTTCAATTTTCTTTAATAGACAAAAATCCCATTTTTTTATGGGAAAAAAAACCCATGGGAGTTTTTCTGATTTTTAGAGATTTATTCATGTAACGTTCAGAAACACTACATTTTAACAAATGATGAACAATTCTCGCGATTTTAACGCGTTAAATCGAGTTTAAAAAATCCCATGGGATTTGTCCCACGGGATTTGTCCCATGGGATTAAATCCCATGGGATTTTTTTTTCCAATGGGTTTTTCCCATGGGATTTTTTCCAATGGTTTTTTTTCCCATGGGATTTTTTCCAATGGGATTTTGTTTAGGTATAAGTTTCTAAAAGCTATATAATAATAATACTAATAATACTAATAATCGTGCTCAATATGATTAATTTGTACTTTTAGGCGACTTACGTTTCTATTCATTTTTTATTCGAGCCGAACGGTGTGTATGAATTTACCAGTACAAATAAATCTCACTTGTGTAGAGAACGCTACCGTACTATACAAATAGTCTTGATAACAAGTCATATCATTTCTCGACAGAAAATGAAAACAGTATGAATATTGATGTCAGCAATGACCCCTGCTATGATAAATATTGACACAATGAAAAACCTTGACAATAATTTCGTGTCGAATACGCATTGGATTATAGCAATCAAATTAATATAAGCATTGATAAGATAATATGCGAAAATTGGTCTTATGTCATATACGGCCAGCGTAGCTCCATTCCGTGATGCGCATTCGCTATGTCCGGTATAAAGTCACGTCAGGTTTCGTGGTCGAATTATAGCATATTAATTATTTTCACATTACGCGAATCATATGAGTTTGCCTATATATATTGTATTAAAATTTATGCAACACTATTGTGCGATGAAGAAAATTGTTAGGATTTTTCGAAACACGCTTTCCGGATTGTGTGAATATAAGCTATGCATTACCGAATGCGGTTGACGGTTAACACATATCAAATAGAATGAGATAACTGTTTATGACGGAACACACAAAATGCAAGAGCGCCCAATATATATATATAAAATAAAACGCTTTTATTAAATTTTCCGTAGCTTTCGACCTCTCGGTCTTCTTCAGCGGCGTTTATTTGTAAATAAGCATATCATCTTTAGCGGAAGTGACGTTATATTATCGCACGTTACATTGCGCGCCAATTTTAGTCTTTTGTGTTTAGTCCATATGGTTTGAACGTCCTCAGTTTGCGCTTCCAAAGTTGTTCGATGGTCGTCCGGTACTCGTCGGTTCCATTTAATGTTTCGAGTCCCATGACCCGGAAGTCTGCGACGCTGTGGCCGTTTGTGTAGAAATGCTCGGCTACCGGGTCGTTGTGTCGAGTCCGTATCCGGGACAGGTTAAGGAGATGTCGCTGGTACAGGGTATCTCCCGTTTCTCCTACGTATACGAAGGTCTTACACCGTTCGCAGTGTACAGCGTAGACTACATTGGTGGATTCGCAGGTGACCTCGTTCCGCACATTGTAGCTTTTGCCGGTGGTGTCGCTGAACTTTTCAGCCTCCATCATGTATGGACAGATTGCACACCTCTGTGCCCCACAAGGTCCGCTCCTGTTGGGAACTCGGAAAAACATCCGGTTGTGCTTTTTATGAGCCAATATGTCTTGAAGGTTGCAGTCTCTTCTGAATGCTGCTAACGGGGGTTCAGGCTCTTTACCCCAGCGTACCAAGAGAAGAAGCCCGTGCTGCAGTCATTGAAGCTCTCAATCGGCGAGTGCAAACGGAAGTACCAACCAACGACATGATCACAATGATGGACACTGTTCTAAATAACAACACCGAAGTGTCTGTTCGGACTGCACATGCTTAGATGGGGCGACACTTTACGCATACGCATTAAACCCCCTTTTCACAGAGCAAGGCCCATATTGTTCTTTACGTTCTTTGTCCGCTCAAGGTACTGAAACTACTATTTCTATACCGGCATTGAAGATACGTGGGTGCAACGTGATATATAATCAGCAGTTTATATTATGTGAGACGTTTTATAAGCATTTGGATTGATAATCCTTACAAATTTCCCCTTTAATTGTCATAAAACATTGACCTTAAAAGATTCAAAAAGTAAATACAATTGTTTAATATTATTTTCAACAACGAACTAGTATGTCGCCGGAAAGAGAAACAATAAACTACTTTAATACGGCTTAAATATGCTGCGTGTGTCAAAACATGAATCGCAGTAAGATAAATAAATCAGTTCAGCTTACTGATACACATGTAGTTCTATTTGTCATTACTAATGCTAAGACATTTATGCACATTCAATACAAGACGATACATACAATAAAACATTTAACAAATTCTGGGTCAACAACGTGTTTATGTTAAATAAAAAAATTAAAATCCGAACTTAAACCTAAATATAGCTTTCACTTTAGCTTAAAAGTATCAAATATTTTATTTTCAGGTTCCTGTAAAACTCTTGTAAACAGAGCCAACAAAACAAAGCGAGTACCAGCATTATAGAGTGCTTCATTTAAAAACAAAGTCTTTGGCTTTAAACTTAATATTTCAGTTGCATATATACGATTAAATACTTAGCATAATATTCATTTTGTATTATATTAGTTTGTTAAACTATTTCGTTTGCAACTTCATAGTTGTAGCCTTCAAGTCGTGGTCAGATCAATATTGATTTATATATGTTAATTTTATTATATGTTTATACATGCAATAGCATGTTTATAACATGCATTTAAAGGTAGAATTTAGTTATTAACTTGTCGTTCATTGATCATTTCAATTCCTGTTCCAAATAAGAAAAAGAACAAATGATATTGTTTGTTTTAATTATATATATTTATGCATATCACTTCCGAAAAACACCATATACTATCAATTGATGAACAGTCTACGCGATTTAAATGCGTATAGTGTTTGAAAAAACAACAACAACAAATTCTATGGTATTTTTACCCAATGGGATTGGTCCCAATATTTTTTTCCCCATACCGCGTGCGCAAGTCGTAGCTATTGCGTGCGAACGCCATAGCTGTCGCGTACACTCGTCATAGCTATCGCGTGCGCACGTCGTATCTATCGCGTATGCACGAACTAGCTATCGGAGTTGCACGTCATAGCTATCACTTGCGCATGTCATAGCTATCGCATGTGCACGTAATGGCTATCTCATGCGAAAGTCATAGAGCCCTCTTTATAAAAATATGTCCTAAATCAACTTTACGCCAACGTGACATTTTGTTTTGATGACTGTTAACGTTTAACTGTTTTAATTTGTAGGTTTATTTTCATACAAACAGAAACACCTATCAATTTCCGCACAGCCTGATCAGGAGCTACCTCGTCCGCTCATGGGACCAAAAACATGGCTCAACTTAATAGCGGACAGCGTAGCTGTTTACCAGACTGAGCTGATTCACAAGCTAGAATGGAGCTAAAACTTGCCGTAAATGAAATAAGACACAATTGTGCATGACGATGGTATTTGGATCTTTATAATATAAATATGATTTTAAATGGTATGTTTACACAAAGTATTTTACTTGGAATTATGGTAAAGCTGTTTTACTTTGTCAATATTATTAAATGCAAAGAAACTTTGTGAAACAACTTGCATGTATAATTCAATGCACACGTAACTAAGGTCAAAGTAGAAGGACGTGTAGCAACACGGTGACTTTTATCAAAGACAATAAGAACAATGAGGTAAATGCTGTTTGGTAAAGGAATATTGTCATCCACTTATCTCGTTGTTACCGCTTTCCTAAATTCTCCCTTATATGGTACGAAGTATCCGAACTTGCAAATTCATATGTACGACTTATTTCCAGTCAAAATGCATGCATGAAAATATTTAACTGACATAATGTTGGACGTTTTTGACGACAACTGGGTTGATAGCTTTGTATTTTTCCCGATACTGTTGCAACCAAAAAGCAAAGTATACGTAGTTTTACGAAGCAGGGATCCATTTGAGTATCCCATTATTGAGCCGAACTGTATCAGTAACGAATAAGACATGGTAAAGGTTACTGAAGTTTTAAACGAACAGTCTATTTACGCGACACTAAGTCATTCAACACATAGGAGCAACAAAAGAAGCTATGAACATTGTCGCTTGCAAACACACAGTATTTCTGTCTGACGATTGTCACAAGTGTATCCGATTTCCACATATCGGATAGGTCCAACAAACGACAAAAACTCGGTGGTAGATCCGGAACTGCGCGTGAAAAGAATCGAGATGCTTCGTGTTGTTTACACCTCCGTGATTCCGGGAGTTGTCTCCGGATTGCAAACGCAGTGAAAATAATGATTGCCGAGAAAGCGGCCGATGTAATCAGGAATATTGACTCAGTGACAGAAATTCAGATAAATGTAGGATAACATATTTATATCAGAGTCGGAAAATTCAATTTCCGTTTTATTTACACAGTTTTCGAAATCGGCTTAAACATGTTAATTTTGATAATAAAAGACAGACCGACGGACGGAAGGACGGACGGACAGACAAACAGACAGAGACAGACAGACAGACATACATACAGACAGACATACATACATACAGACAGACAGACAGACAGACAGACAGACAGACAGACAGACAGACAGACAGACAGACAGACAGACAGACAGACAGACAGACAGACAGACAGACAGACAGACAGACAGACAGACAGACAGACAGACAGACAGACAGACAGACAGACAGACAGACAAAGAGACAGTTTTTTTATATTGATACAATAGAAAATCGTCTTATTACTCAAATATACACTAATTATTCGGTTTACCTTAGAAAAAGAAGGAAAGTATGCTATCTTCTTACATAGAAATGCCTTAGTTGTATAAAGCGGTTACATGCGTTGAAATGGCAACATATTTTTAAAAATAATCAGGTTTGTATGACTTGCTTCTCATTCTAGTCGTCCAAAAGTTTGTTCTTTTAAATAAACAGAGCAAATGAAAACAATATTGTCCGACGCGAAATTGTTGATTCTATAAATAGTATTTTCTTTGATATGTTGTTCGAGATATAATTTATATAGAATACTGGTATTAATTAGACATTGGTTAGCTCCCAAGAGCAAAACTTGTAAATTGTGATTTTTTTATTGAGTGATCGCCTTTGTCAATCGTGCTTCGGCCATGTTACAAACACTTCATTCAAGCGACAGCTTCTTAACAGCCAAGCAGATTTTCAAGAGCTTCACAGAAGCGTTCCCTCGGTCGACTCTAAGTCAAAGCAGTTTACACATGTTCGGTCCGCTGCATATATAGGCAAACAATCTAAAAATAAATCATGAGTCTGTGTTTCAAAAACTGCAACTCCGCGAGAGTTATCATGTCAATATAGACGTTTATAGCAAACTAACCTAATAATGTTTCTGCTATGAACCCAAACGGCTCGACGGTTATATACTTGACATGAAGCATCTTTTTTTTTATTAAGTACACATCCAAATCTAGTTTCCGTGTTAAACATTTGAAATAACATGTATGTCACATGGATTCCAAAGACCCAAGCGGAAAAGTAGATTGAGCATTGATGCATCCATATGGTGCCGAAGTGTAATTGTTAATACATGAAAAAACACACGATATTATAATTTCGTATACTATGACTAGAGTGTATTTTCCTAGTTGTTCACTTATACCATGTTTTTCATACCGTGATTGTTTTTTTTTTCTTTTTGTTGACATGGTTAATGTTTGATAATATCCCTTTAGGATTATAAACTATGCATAATATTTCTTGCGATGGTCTAGTGCCACATACGTCTTTGAAACGTCCATTTTGTCCAAACTCGTATTCTTAATACACGCAAACTCTGAACTACATGCACTCTTGATTTCGACAAGTAGGTTGGGAAAATCGATTGATCTAACAATAGCATAATCACAGGTTTTGTACCACTGATCCTATACTTAAATAAGCACAATAGAGTTGAGTCTATCCCTTCTGTTCTCTTTTGTTAAAGTATTTAATAAACAGACTTTTACAAACAAATTGACTTCTTTCACTGACGTATACTAAATAACATACTTCATATTTATTTTTATGTTGTCTAAATCTGTGTGTGTGTGTGTTTGTCTGTTTTATTCACACTCTTCCCCTTCCCCTTCCTACTATGTTGTAAAATGCGACTTATTCACTTATGATTTTCGTAGATTTCCTTTCGTATACAATGGTATAAAAAAGAAAATGTGCATGCATTGTGTTTCAGGGAATGTAATGCAGTCAATAAAGTATTGCTTTCAAAACAAACTTTGAATAAAGCAACATGTTTCTTATTGTAATAAGGCTAGATCAAGTAGTTTCGGCAAGATAAATGTTTCACACGATTATAAACAAATCACATAGAAAGTAATTTCTTTATGAAGGCATATGTGTTTCAGTATAAATTCATGCTTAAGACACACTGTGAAAATCGCAAGTTTGACGTGCGTTTATCATGTACAAAATATTAAAATGTAATTTTGATTTACAATCAATCACTTTAGACAAAACACTGTGTAGATCGCAGGCGTCAACATGCGCTTAGCATGTAACCATGTTATCTTTTAATGTTGGTTTAAAATCACGCATTAGTGACAAAAAAGCGCATACTCAATCCCAACAAATCTCAGCATTTGACCAACCAATAAGTGACCGACCAACATACTGACCGACTTTATGACCTACTTACTGCCTCATTGCACATTAAGGCAAACCATATGCAAGCCCTTGAATGGAAAATATAATACAAAAAAATAATTCGAACAAATAATGATATTTTTAACAACATTTTTGCAAGATACAAAAACTGTTCATAACATGGCAAATGATTTATCGAAGGCAGTAAACAATTATACATTTATTATAGGAGATGAAAACCGAATCCAACCATGATCCTGTTAACGATGTAATGTTTTTAATGAACACAACAACGATAGCAAGGCCATGTATCTGATATTATTTACCGCAGGAGCTACATTTACAATCAGGCATACCCTTACAACTTTTGAAGATCTAACGAAATTTGCATAAACATGTATTAAAACTGATGTTTTTCAAAAGTTATCAGCAAGATGATTTTATAAATTACCCCAGTAAATCTTTATCGTTATGGTATGCAAATTATATGAGGAATGCTTAAATTTGACAAGCTCATGCAAATAAATGTGATTTGGGCTTTCGATCCGAATAGGGAATGTTATGAATGTTTCATAGGCAATACTTCTCAGACTACTTATAGAGTTAGCGATCAAGACTACATATATAGATTATAAACTCCGGTAGTTGTAATAAATTATCCTTACTGCCTATTATTGGACCTGTTTTACTTTCTTGGTATGTGTTTCACTTGTGAAATACTATGTTCACGGTTAGTTATTAAAATAGTTACATATGGTAAAATATTAAATGAGTGATAAATGGTTAATCGGTCCAATATACTTAAATGTTTATTAAACCTTTTTAGAACGTCCGACTGCTGAGAAGCTTCCCTACAAATATTACAAATGTGACTGTTAGACACAAAAGTAACCCTACATAATTTTACATCATCTTCACATTGGATTTAAATACCTTTAAAAGTAAAAGTCAAGTACAGAGAATTTCTCTTCTTACCAAATGCAATAGCCTAAAGTTTACCCGTATTTTCTTTATATGAGTATTTGAGAACTAATATATTTATTTAATTATTAAATGCCTCTTCAATAGCTTAGCGAGATTGATTTCTGAGGTGCTTTAATATGAAAGACTATTGTCATAGTTTGTGTTTAAAACTGACGATATGATTGATTAATATGTAATGAATATAGAACCGTGTGCGAAGCCTTTTGGGAAACTGGGTTTAGATCTTGAAATTGCTAAGAGTACTACAAGATATAACACGCTGCTTTTAATTGGACGAATAGCACTTTATAAGTTTTAAGTCATCCCTGTTTAATGATAATGTTTCAACTTAAACGTAATAGGTTATAAGAGGCAGTCGAACGTCTTCCACAAGTCCATTAAAATGCCAATGACCTATGTATTGTTATACTGATATACTTGTAAACAGCGATATACGGTATGTTCACATTTAAAAATGGGCTTCAAGCTAAAAGAGCCAATTAAACAATCATTATTGTTATTATTATTGTGCAGTTTACAATATTACTGTTCCCGTATAATATTACATACATTCGTAGAAAATTACATACATTCATACATACACAGCTTTTTATATATTATCAAGAATTTCATAAACAAAGTATTTCATGTGCAGCTACTTGATGGGCACAAACATATAATTTCCATACATTTAACATTCAGTCATATACACATCTAGTTGTTTTATACTTCAAGTAATTTACAACAACAAAAACACAAACTTGAACCTTACAAACTAAATTCATGTTGAGTACAATTTTAAAATCAATTTCATACGCGCAATAGAAAAAAATGTGAAAACATATGGTTTACCCCGTCCCAAAAACACATTATTAAATCTTTTTTGTCCCCAGTATTACAAAATATATTAAAAAAGGAATCCGGTGCTAAAAGACTAAACAATATTAACAATACAAACAATTAACAACCTTCAGTTAAAGCAATATGGGGTATGCAACCCAATACCATAATTAATGAAAATTTTATTTTTGAACTTCTCTTTTGAATAACAAATGATGTTAAGGTTAAGTGGTTCAAATACATAATAATTCATAGGATACTTGGAACAAATAGTCTATTGAACAAAATGAAAATAACTGATGATCCGTTATGTTCTGTTTGCAAACAAAGTAAGGAAAATATAGAACATTTATTATGGGAGTGTCAGATATCTAAAGCATTAATTTATGAACCAGAATTAATTAATTGTATTTTTGTAAATTGCAAACTATTGCTTCCTACTATTTACAATATAAAAAAGTGAAACTCCAGCTGCTGGAGCAGTATTGCATTCGCATTATATACAGTTTGTTGGTCCTTTATTTAAGGCAAGTGACCAATTACCTAAACAGTACAAAACAGCACAATACAAAACAACATAAACGCATATAAGAATACAGCTGGGGTCACCGCCTTGGAACGGTCAATGCAGAGAATTGGGGGTTTAAACCGGTTTTAGAGCGCTCAACCTCACACTGGGCCCAGCAATATTCATGACACATATAAGTGTAAATAAAATTTCACCTCATAGCATTGCAACTCATATTAAACAATAATAAAAGGGAATTAAAACACACTCAATTTAATTACCATTTAATTACTCAATGGTAGGAAAGAAACCAGAGCAACAGAGTTACAACTTTTTGAGGAACGATGAAATGAAACTATATACGAGTGTCAACTACATCCCTTCTTTATAGAATAATTTAAGAACATAGCATCATACAAATAATATTTCAGATCATTATCGCGCAAATACAGGAAGCAACAGCAATAATGGGTATAAAAGATCCATATTATATAGCTTGGTTCTTTATGTGTCTTCTAAAAAATAAAAAATAAAACAAACAAGAAACACCCGTCAGAAAGAAAAAATTAACTATATTTAACGCTTTAAACCCGATGACCTATGCATGTAGATTACAACAGTGAAAGTGTGTCGTATGAAGCAATATTCAAGCGATGACGTCAAGAAAATCAATGTAGCCAAGAACAGTGATAGAGTATCGTATGATGTAATTGAGAAGCAATGACACGATGACGTGAGAAAAATCAAGGGGCATAACTGTAAAATATAAATTAAAAATATTAAAGGGGCGGTACTGCAATATCGTATTACCAATAAAACCAGCTTAGGTGATTCCAAATTTTAAGAGAAGAAATATATCGTGAATCGAAATCCAACAAGCATGTGTTTTTAAGTACGTTAACATCATATCCTTTTGATAAAAATGAGTTAATGAAATTGAATAGTTTAATATAAACATTTTATTTAAGATATTTTTATTTGCGAACACGCTTCAAAACATCTCCATAAAATGATGGGGGGAAAATTTCATGAGTTAGATGCAATTTTAAAGAAACATTATATTTTAAGATGAAATCACCATACTTTGAATGCAATTTAGCGCATTTACTTCGTATGTTTTGATAAAAAAAACAAGTCCATACTTTCAATGGATTTTGATTTTTCTCTAACATTGAAATGTATATCGTTTAAGCTCTAGGCATACTATGTTTAAATCGCTCATAATAGGATAAATAATTCCTAGGACTAGATCTTTGCTTGTAATATAAGTATAATTGCTTGGTCTACTACTACGAATTATCTCAGCAGCAATAATTTCTTGGGTAAATGGACAGTACCAGAAGAAGTTCATGATATTTTTAGTTTCAATGTTACAAAATGTACATAGATTATTTGCAACAATTTTCAATTTGAACATATGGGATTTGTTTCCAATATTATGTGGACTAGTGTTCACAGGATCCATCTGATATATATTTCCTTAGTTAGATTGAATACGAGTGCATGCACTTTTTTCCAGTAAAAAAAAAAAAAAAATATGATGTCGATATTTTATGACAAGCTGGAATGTGATTGTTTTGAATTAATATTTAATAAATATGTTTCTCTTCTTGTTGGGCTGGCTATCATTGTTTAATGAGGGTTGGTAATAAAGGTACTTGAGATGTTTTGTCAAAATTGTGCAGGCCTTTGAAATGTTTAATATAGTTATTTTTTGTGTTTATATATCCTTTGTACGTTAGCGAATTTACATTGTTCTAACCTATGTATCCAAACATTCTTCGTAAATAAAACAGTTTCTTTGTACGATAATATCTCTTACAAGACGAATACCTCTTTCATATAGAGATTCAATTTGAAATAGCTAGTGTTAATTTAACAATAATGATAATAAAATAGAAGCATATCCAAAATATCATCACAATTTATTATCGGCATATTTTCATTATACAATATTATATTTTTTTAAACATTGAGCCAGAATGTATTGTTCAAGTGTGAACATATTTTCTCGGCAAACATTTTAATAATGATTTCGCAAGTGAATTTCCTTCGAATGATATTTTTCATGTTTTTTTTAAAGGAACACATATCAACTATATTTAACCCACCTTCGTTTTACTCCTTTACAATTATTCGATTTTAAATTCTGCTTGGTCTAGCTAAAATGACGTAATACAAGAGTTTTTCTATTGCTATCATGATGTTTATTCTTGATGTTGTTCTTACTACAAATAAATGAGTAAGTAAAGGTAGAAGCAATGATTTTAAATTGGTTATGGAAGTTTTTCATAGAGAGTAATAGTTTTGTGATTCCAACGAGATAGTGAAAGTGCAATAATTACGCTTTTGTTTTCTAAATTCTTTAATATCATATTGTCTAAACTATTATCAAACACTATCCCAAAAACTTTAAATGTAGTAGCTCCCCATGTGGGTTTCTAAATTTAATTAGTTATTTTCATAATTTATGTAAAGTCCAGAGTATCTTATTCATGAAGCATGTGTAACGTACAATGAAGAGATGATTTCGATCCGTCAAGAGATAAATATGTATCATCAGAAAATTAATATATTTTATATTCTATGTCATTTATTGTTATACCTTTTACTTTTTGCTATTTCTTATTTTAATATCAAGAATTGCCGCACAAATAATGAAATAATATGCGCTTATTGGGTCTCCTTGACGACATCTCTTCTCTATACAGAAATTATTTGGCAATAACTCATTTATTTGTATGGAGGCCTTGTTATTTAGCAAGAACATAGATATCCATTTTGAAACATTCGTCCGAAATTAAACAAAAATAATACTAATATTTTATTTATTTATTCCAAAGACAAAGTATAATAAAATTAAATAAATCGTACAAACACGTCACTGTATACTAAAATGGCTTAGGTACTAAACATGTTCGGCCATAGCCTTTATCAGTAGTACATTAATATAAGCAAATACAAAGGAAGTAACGTCACTTTTTTTCATTTTTTTAAATAAAGACAAGGTATCGAATCCTTTTTCAAAATCGATTGCCATTTGTAATCTAGGTTAAATTTTATTTTCAGCATATTATTTAAAGAAACCGTTAAGTAATATTGTCACCAATAAATTCACCTTTAATGAAGCCTGTTTGGTATGTGGAAATTAACATGTCAGGTACTGCCTTTAATCTTTTTGCAATGGAACCTGATGCTTGTTTGTAAACTACATTAAATAATGTTAATGGTCGCAAGTTTTTCAGATAAAAACTCTGTTTGTTATCGTTTTGAATATAAGTTATAATTCCATGTGTTTGTGTGACGGAAAAGGAATTTGTAGCAAAAGCATACTTTAGACTTCTCTAAATTATAAGGAATATAAAGAAAATGGTAAAATCTTAAAAGTTCATTAAATCATACATTTTTCATAGCTACATAAATGTATGCTTTTAAATGATATAAACTTTAAAACTGTGCAGAGTGCAAGATTTATTTTTAGTAAACGGAAGTTGATACATAATGAACACATCTACTGATACAATGTTACTGAATAGTACTAAATTATAAATAGGACAAATACGTATGTTTGTATTATCATTATTTGGTAAATATATCCATGCTATCAAGCTATATTATCACCTGTGTATAAACTTATGTTGTGCTAATCTGGAGTTTATATTCCAGGCATTGTCAAGAAGTATAATATATAACTATTATCTTCATACGGAATACATAGAAAAAGACAGTATGGTATACTTTAAAATAGAAAGCATAAATCTATTGTCAGTTTTATTATTTAATTTGTTATGATATAAATTGTATCTTTGTTTACGTTTGCTGTATTTCACTAAGATAGTTGAACATTCCTTTTTTGTTATAGCTAATAATTTTCTTAATGTCATATTTGTTCCAATAGGCTTTATGGTTATTACAAAGGAAGGGTTTAAGTGTTATAATATGTATTAACAATTTTAATAAGAAAAGCATACCCACTCAAGTTTATCATATAAAATAAGAACACCTTTTTGAAAATGCAGTCATAAAAGGTTAACGATGCTGAACATACCACTAAAGCTATACAAAATCAACACTCTTACTATCCGCTAACGCCGTTTCTTCTATACTGACTAAAGTGTCCTATTATATTATACAAATTGTCATATATATCAAATTGTGTACGTTTGTCTGCAACAGTTTTTTTCATATACCGCTCGTTTGAAGTACATTGCATGGTCGATATTTGGATACAGAAGAAGCAAAAACATGATCCTCTGGTTAGATGTTGAGATATCGTCGACCAGCCTGTATCCGTTGCTCTTCCTTGGAGCCTTTTTTTCCGCATTGTGGCAGATTAGACAGAGTTTTGCACAGCTTGATTATCACAGGGCGGATATTCCCCTTCTTGGTGGGAATACAGTGCATCGCCACTACATATTGTGGCGGTAAGTCAACCTCTGTGCTCATCTTTAGGATTTCATTGACAGTTTTAACAATGAAGTGCCGTGTTCTTCTCTGTATTCTGGGATATTTAGAATTGTTATGTTGTTTTTTTCTTGAGTACTGCTCGCTGAAATAAATTTTTAATGTGCGGATTTTGTGTTATTAATTTCATGCCTGTTTTCAAGTTGTTTTATTTTTTATTTTGGGTTTTTAAATCAAAGAATAAACTGTTTCTTTTGGCCTGTATGCCACTTAGTATCAATGATTGTTATTTTTTATTGTTTGTGATTTCTTCAAGTTATTTCATAAGAATTGTAACTGTGTTTGTCATAAGCATTTCAACTTCCTCTTTTTTATCATTCCCTTAATATCATCCCTTATGTTTGAGATACCTTCAGTCATGGCTTGAAGTTGTATATTTATCGAGTTTAGTTCATTCATGCTTGAATTTATGTTGTCGCTTGTTTGTGGTTTTGTTCACGTGAACTTAAGTTTTAGTGTATGTTTTGTATCGCTGCTAATTGTTCAAACAATAAAGGTATAGTTATCTTCTTGTCCGGGCTGTTAAGGTAAATAATTGTCAACCACTAATCAATAGCTACAGTGGGGTTAGACATTTCGTTCCGAAAAAAAGGGATTTCTAAGGGATGAATATTTTTGGGGGATTAACTCAAACATTCCGGATTTTTTAGTGATTAATCTCTTAACAATCCACACTTAGAGTGTTTATGGACTTTTGGGTTGAAACGGATAGTTTGGTATTGTTAGTGGTTGTAAAACAAAGTTTCTTTATAATATATCAATATTCCCTTTTTTAAAAGAGCACTAGATACCTATTTATGCGCGATATCGCCATAAACGCAACATGGGGTATTAGATAAGTAACTGATACTAGATAGCATGACGTATGTATGCTTGCGCAACTGCGTCATTTAAATTCTCAGGTAACTTTCCAGTGACCGTCCAATCGGTTCAAATTATGCTTAAGGGGGCAAGGTTAACGGGCGACTGTTATTTGTTATTGACGTCGGTTAACCGGTAGACGGTAAATAAAATACTACATTATACACGATGTCGGGCATAATCATGTAACATATTTACTATACACAATTAGTGTAAACATACTGTTATTTTTTTATTATGCACATTTAAATGCAAATGATGAGCCATTACTTACTAATGGCGAGTAAATTGTGAAAACAATTACCTTTAGCAATTTTACGTGGTAGCAATTTAATTACAGAGATGTATATTTCATCATGTCTATTTATAAAACTGTCACCGTTTTATTACAGCTGCGTGAATATATGTGCTGCTACAAGTTCCCTTGAACGCATATACACCGTTGACTATTTATTATACATGTACACAATGTAAAACCCGTGTTTTAATAACAGCGATGCTGTCGTCTGCCAAGTTCCGTGCAAGGAAAGTGTGCGTGTTGCTTTAAGAGCATGTTCTGTAACTACATAAAGACGCGCAAATCAGTACATGAAGTATTTTGTAATGAACAATTTACATCGGCTTTAACGCATACAACGGAAAAGTATAAACCCATTATTACTTACGACAATTACCTTGCAGTAGATAAATTAATGAACACTAATTTAAATGAAATGAAAACAAATAAAATAAGGCATTTAATTTCAGGTGAACAGTGTTAAATTTGTATTCAAATGTGGTTTGCTTGATAATTCAAAACAATTTCGTTGAAACCCCTACATTTTTGATAATAATTAGGTTGTACATTCTATGTTCGTCTCACACACAAAGAGACAGGGACACTCATATAAAAAGCCCATAAGCCTATGATGTGGGTCCTCATCGTAACGCGGAAATTGGCTTATACATTTTTAGCTTAGCTTTTTTCGGAGAAAACCCTAGGTATTGTCATAGCCAGCTCGTCGTGTCGTCCGCCGTCAAACGTCCGCCGTCCGACGTTCGCCGTCCGCGTCTTGCTAAAACCTTGACATTTTGCTCTAAAATCAAAGTGCTTCCACCTACAACTTTGAAACTTCATATGTATATGCACCTTGAAGAGCTCTACACGGCCACAAGGTCAAAGGTCAAGGTCACTGTGACCTCTAAAAAAAAAAAATCTGACAAGCTTTCATTTATTCAAAACTGCATCCGCAGCCGACCTTTGGCACCCGTTATGCGGTGCTCTTGTTATCCTTAGCGCCAACCTTGAATATGTACTGTTTCTCTACTGAATATCTTCTGAGCTACTTCATTTAAATTGAGTCTCTATATAAATGACGTAGTTCAGATTTTTTTTTTAACAATTTCCGTCCGTGCACACTTTTAATGGAACAGATAACATGTAAATTGATTAATTTATATTAAACTGTTCCCGCGATGTTCTCTATATTTCTTACACTGATCTAGTTCTTTATAAAATGTTCCAAATAAAGGGCACATTTAAGATTCAACGGTAAAACATGAAACACATATATTGATTTTGCCTTCACTTATTACGGATTAATAAGCAAGACAACAACCATGTTGACTACACATCTGCGAAAGAGGCGCAAACGTATTCTCTTCAAGGGAGACCATGTTCCCATTGGGGATTAAGTGCATTGACTGGAATGCCTGTGTAACCACATGCCGGCACATGTGAAGATAAGTTTATCACGATAAGATGCGTAATCTTTCTCACTTGACTGAAATATCGGTTGCCTCGAGAATCGACGGCAACTCGCGATGACACGAATCTTTGTTTAGTGAAATATCTTCGGTGTGCAGCGTGGCAATTATCGCAAAGAATCCTAGTTGAACCATGTTAATAAACACGCGCAGGTTCCTTTTCAAATCCTCGGTGATAATACTAAAATGTCTTTGTTGGGTTTATAAATTACGTGTTTTATAGACAAATGCAACACTATTATGTATACAGCATAGTATTATAAATTGTTTTATGCATGATACCAAGTAAATTCTACAATTAAAAATAGTTGTTTACGACCTGATCACTCGTTATCGGCACCAATTAACTCCGCCTTTCCATCTCGATTCACCATTGACATCGACTGCGCATGCGGAGAGGTTAATTTTATTCTATCCAGATCCACCTCGTGAAAGACTGCGTATGCGTAGCGATTCATATCTTGAAGAGATGAATAACGCAATTCAACCATAAAAACCGCGGGAAAAGTTTGAATACAGATGAATACGAATGCAACGCGGTAAAAACAAATTAATCCCTAAAATCGGCTGAATTAGTGTAATTTGTTGGGGTTGTAAAGAGAGTAATCTCGGAACAAAATCACTAGCCCCACTGTATAATCATTCTACAATCCTTGTATAGTACATTTTACATACTGATGTTTATGGTGTAACACAAATAGTATAAGACTCCTTTTTCGAAACGTCTTCACACTTCTAATTTATCACATAAGTATTCCGAAGCTTCACTTTCTACGTATGTTGCACTACACGTTATTTTGTTTCAATATAAATATGTATTTTAATGCATTTGAGAAGAGAACATGTATCAAAGGCAGCGACCGCAGAGGCAGCAGGGTAGCTGTAGCAGCAGCAGTAGTAGTAGTAGTAGTAGTAGTAGCAGTAGTAGTAGTAGTAGTAGTAGTAGTAGTAGTAGTAGTAGTAGTAGTAGTAGTAGTAGTAGTTGTAGTAGTAGTTGTTGTTGTAGTAGTAGTTGTTGAAGTAGTAGTAGTAGTAGTAGAAGTAGTAGTTGCTGTTGTTGTAGTAGTAGAAGTAGTAGAAGTAGTAGCAGTAGTAGTAGTAGTAGTAGAAGTAGTTGTAGTAGTGGTAGTAGTAGTAGTAGTTGTAGTAGTAGTAGTAGTAGTAGTAGTAGCAGTAGTAGCAGTAGTAGTAGTAGTAGTAAACGTAGTAGTAGTAGAAGTAGTAGTAATATCAGTAGTAGTATTAGCAGTAGCAGTTACAGTAGCAGTAGCAGTAGCAGTAACAGTAGCAGCAGTAGCAGTAGTAGCAGTAGCAGCAGTAGTAGTAGTTGTAGTAGTAGTAGTAGTAATATAATGTTACAATAAATGCTGACCATCATTAGTTTTTTATGAGTGATAAATTGATCATATTAATTGATCATAGGTCTGTGATATTTTATTAATCTTACTTCAACTGTAACTCTTACTTATCTGATTTGTAATTGCTTATTTATTGCTTATAATTCTTTTGTTTAAATCAAACTACTGAATTCTAAACATCTTATGTACTGTGAGAAAGAGCTATTTTCCGTTGACTTGTTATCAAACTTTGCGCCAGCAATATCATATTATGTTAAATTTACATGCATAAATACATAATTGACATTCATCTGCCTATAGATGAAATACGGTTGCTTTTTCCGAGAAAAAGTTCATGTAAACAATTCTTGGAAATAGCGAACGCGGTTTGCTGATAAGCCCAGTGAAACACAAGGCCGACGTGTGCTGATTTATAATCAGATGTAAGCGCACTGAACTTACTTCAATGTAGTGTTTCAAATGGGATTGATCATCGTTTTGCTTTTCGCTGCGTGTTTCAGCAGCGTGAACGGGTATGTATTGAGTTATTGCGGTTTTAAAGTAAGATACATTGCACTTTATACGTAAACATAATAAATGCAGCGAATTTTGACCTTTGAACAAATCTTATTATTGACAAGTGATGTAACATATTAGTCTTACATGTTTAATCAAAAGTTTGACTAACACATTCGTGTCTTTCGAACATTTAATCTATACAACTACGAATTGGATTGCTTTGTTTCTTATATAGACTGCTAACACGGATCATATTAAGTGTCAACACTTTTATTCACATTCTTAGCAAGTATGATAAAAGACGAGTAAATTATTACAATTCTGTATTGTCCGATGTTTCTAGACGTTCTTTTTCCTAATCGTTTCATGCCAAACAGCATCGCGCTTTTGCGTACAATTTTTTTGTGCAATGTTTTTCGTCTCATATTGAAAAAATACAACTTATCATAACTTATAATGTCTTCGATTCAAACACACATAACACGAAGAGAACTTCAACAGCCACATAGTGTAGCACACTCGTGTGTCAATAATTTCAAAATGGACAAAAAAGAAAAACTGTGTAACTGCCATTCCTTGGCTCCAAAAGTTATTCGACAGGAAGAACACGTTAGTTGCTTTTGTGTGTTTATTCACAGTTGGAAACCCTCACTAGTGTACTCTATTTAAAACGATACGATATCACATATGAACATGCGTATATGTCGTCTGTTCATTTTAGAAATTACCAATATGTCCTGGCACCAAACGTGATCCGACTTGAAAACGAGGAGACCCTGCTTGTTGGCATTCTTGGCAATGGAAGGAATCAGATCGTAACGGTATGTAATTATATAATAAGGTATACAATCAATTTTAGTTTCATCTACAAATATAACAGTATGTTCTTACTGACTGTAATGAAACAATTTATAAATGTTAACTTGCGTGATATTTCTGAAATTTGCGAATATTACAACAAACGACTTTGTAGATGTTCTTCTTTAGCTGTACAACTAGTGTTTACAAAAAGCATTTGTGTGATATATGTTCGTATACAAATAGTTTCGCAGCATATTTAAGATTTAAATAAAATCAAATGAATGATTTAGCAAAAAGGAAAATAAATAAAGCTATACGCTGCAACGTGTATACGTATATAGTTTCTATATATTATATTCGCATAAACAAACCTAATTTCTTTTCATTTTTCAATTAACAAATGTGTCGAATGCAGCACACGGAACGTAATTAGGTAAACACAATTATTAAACAATTTTTTGTTTTAATTTTATACATTAACTTTATCAAAATCGAGCCTTCTGAACAAAAATAATATATTCAAGTCTGATAAACGATCTACCTTTAAACATTATATAACATGCTTAAAATTTGGAAATTTAATTTAAGGGTGTTAACTAAATGAACCGCGTTCCGAGAAAACTGGGCTCAATGCGTATGCGTCAAGTGTCGTCCCAGATTAGCCTGTGCAGTCTGTACAGGCTAATCAGGGACGACACTTTCCGCTTTTATGGTATTTTTAGTTTCAAGGAAGTCCCTCCTAACCGTAGATCAAGTGTAGGCGGAAAGTGTCGACACTGATTAGCCTGTGCGAACTGCACAGGCTTATCTGGGACGACACTTTACGCACATGCATTATGCCCTGTTTTCTCAGAACGCCACTCAAATTATCGGAGTACGCATATTATATTTTGAACGTTTGGTGTGTGTTTTTGCCACTCACTGAGCGTTTGCAGATGGTGTTGTTATTCGTTAAGCTCATCAGCCCAAACTGATATTGCGCAAGTTAACATTGTGAACAATTTATCGACCTCTGAAATGAAATGAATAAAGCACTCCCTTTCTTGCGCTTAATGTGTCGAAACTCGTCGTAATTCGGTAACATATTTTATTGTGCTTTTCATGTTTTAATCGCTAATGAAGTTCGTATATCTGTTCCCCAAAGCTCGTTAAATATCGGTGGTCTTGAACTCATTAAATAATGTTAAGAGTGTCTGATCTTTTGTTTGACGTAATTTTAATGTTTAGTCTTTAATTTTAATGTTTAGTCTCTTCCGCACATATTTTGCAGACGCGTTGCATGCTAAGCGTTTTTTGTTTATCACTGACGTGTCTAGGGTGCTGATTACATAATCGGCAACATCATGGTTTGCAGATATATATGAACAGACAGTACTTTTTCAAACTTCAAAATTATGTTCTGAACGTTTAGGGCCGTTGTTGATATGGATGGGAACTATGATTAATTGCATTGTAAGAACGGAGCCGTATTGCAAGATGTTATATTGAGGCATTAACATCTTGAACATTCAATATTGTTTTATTACAGGTCTACGTTGAATATCTGAACAGGAGGATCTCAAGAAAAGAAACAATGATAGTAGATGCAGGTAAGATTGTTTGTGAACCTTACATATTCTTTTTTGTTCCTAACAAATTTACCCTAACAATTTATTTTAGTTGTTAAATTGTTCGTGATGTTTGATCTTAAATACGCGTATGTATCATTCACATTTTTTTCTGAAATGTCTTTATATAAGGCAAATATAACAAGCTAACCATGAGATATGTGCACGTTACAAGAACACCCTGTCGAGGTAACGGTCAAGGTAACCTCAGATGACTTGTTCAAAGACATCGATGCCAATCCAAAATTCAGAGATAGACCGAAATCAATCAAATTGGTCTGCAACGGACCACACGGGATGCAGGTCCGAGACATCGCCCTTAGTTACACGCCAGGTTATCTGATCGTGCAGACGGACAAGCCTTTGTACAATCCGGAGCAGACAGGTGTGTCAGATTTTTATGCATAAACACATATTGTAATACATGCAATAATTCGGAATGGTCTTGTCTTCTGTTGTCAGACCGTCTTTATAATGTAAAGCACATGTGAATTGTTTACTCTATAAATCTTTAATTTACTTTTATCTCTAAAACAATTTTTCTCCTTTCACTACCGATAATGATACTTAAATTTGACAATATATTTCATTACAATCATACAGTCATTGAAATGTGTATATATTTGGTTATATTACACCTCAGAGATATTGAACCTTCTATATCTATATGACCGGTTTCCGTCTGTAAAATGCGATAAAGAAACCTAAGAGTATATGGACCGTTCACTATTTTTTGTATAAGGACCATTCGGGGTTACACACCACTAAGTGTGCACTGTGTTGAAGCGTTTTATTGAACAGCATTGACACTATTTCAGCTTTAACAAGAGCTAAACAACAACAACTTAATTTGGAATAAACGACACGCTTTCCTCAATGCCAACGTTAATCCAATTTTTATAACAATAAAGACTAAACGATATTCACTTCCATTTTCTATTCTTCCATCTCTTTATCGAATCTTATTTTAAATCACATTATTTTATTGTATGCCAATCGAAGTTTACATTATGTATGATACACACACAATCCGAAATACGTTTGGCATTCGTTCGATGCCTTGAACAAATAACTAACTGTTAAAAACACCACGTCCGACATATCCTTAACATCCAGAGAATTTAGCTCCAACTGGAATGTTTCCTCAGAGAAACTACGTCACAGGTCATACGTCATCGTTTGCGCATTCAATTGCATTAAATAATATAAGTACGGAAAGCCGGTACAACACGGTACAATGATACAGGGGACACTCTTCGGTGTAATATAAGAAATAGTAAACTCCACTTCGGTCCCAATCGCATTATAAAGACCAGCCAGGAAGCCAAAAACTGTATATGGACCTCAGCCCAAGGCTTCGGTCCATATACGGTTTGTGGCTGCCTGGCTGGTCACTATAATAATATTTATTAGCTCAAGAATAAACTATCTTATTCAACGCAAACGCTATTTTCCTAAGAGATCGCCGAAACCCGAACCCCAATTTTATAACCCATCCTACCCAGTCTACTCTAATACGTAGACTCGTCCACTAAGTATAAAACCACTGCCCGTGCACATTGTCGTTCTTTTACTAGCTCCTCGCATCACAGGGTAGGTCGCGCTATGGTTTACAAGTTTACATTTGTAACCACGTGGTTTCATAAATTTGTCTTTAACTCTTTCTTTTCAAAGGAGAACTTATTTAATTGTAGACAATTGTATCTTGTTAGGCGTATTTACATTTAGAATATGACATGCAGTATATATTTGGGAAGATACTAAATATTTTGCATTTTTAGAATTCGGTTACACCGACCACGTGGTTTCATAAATTTAAATGGAGAACTTGTATAATTATGAGCAGTTGTATAACATACAAATCATTATAAATTCTGGGAAAATATATTGTATAAGTGTTTTTGTGTTGTTGTTGTATTTTTTTAGCATTAAGAAAGACCGACCACGTGATGGTATACTTCTCAAAATTGTGTTGTGTAAATTTTAATATTGAGTTATCGTGAATTTTTAGACAAAGCTTTATTCTTAGATATTTTATGTTTGCATTAATTTGAAGTATTGTCTAATCATTGTTCCATATCCGATTTAACACAACTATTTTATTGTTAGCTAATCTATTTTTTTGAAAAAAAATTATGAGCTTTTGTCATCACCTTGGCGTCGGCGTCGGCGTCGGCGTTGGCGTCGGCGTCCGGTTAAGTTTTGCGTTTAGGTCCACTTTTCTCAGAAAGTATCAATGCTATTGCATTCAAACTTGGTACACTTACTTACTATCATGAGAGGACTGGGCAGGCAAAGTTAGATAACTCTGGCGCGCATTTTGACAGAATTATGTGCCCTTTTTATACTTAGAAAATTATAAATTTTGTTACGTTTTGCGTTTAGGTCCACTTTTCTCAGAAAGTATCAATGCTATTGCATTCAAACTTGGTACACTTACTTACTATCATGAGGGGACTGGGCAGGCAAAGTTAGATAACTCTGGCGTGCAGTTTGACAGAATTATGTGCCCTTTTTATACTTAGAAATTTGAAAATTTTGGTTAAGTTTTGTGTTTAGGTCCATTTTATTCCGTAAGTATCAAAGCTATTGCTTTCATACTTGCAACACTTACTAACTATCATAAGGGGACTGTGCAGGCAAAGTAATGTAACTCTGACTGGCATTTGGACAGAATTATGTGCCCTTTTTATACTTTTTTAAGTTTTGTGTTTAGGTCCACTTTATTCCTACAGTATCAAAGCTATTGCTTTCATACTTGCAAAACTTATTAACTATCATAAGGGGACTGTATAGGCAAAGTTATGTAACTCTGACTGGCATTTGGACGGAATTATGGGCCCTTTATACTTAGAAAATTGAAAATATGGTTAAGTTTTGTGTTTTGGTCCACTTTACCCCTAAAGTATCATAGATATTGCTTTCATACTTGGAACACTCGCAAACTATCATAAGGGTACAGTAAAAGGACAAGTTGCATAACTCTGGTTGTCATTTTTACGGAATTATGGCCCTTTTTTTACTTAGTAACTTTGAATATATGGTTAAATTTTGTGTTTCGATCCACTTTACTTCTTAAGTATCAAGGCTATTGCTTTCAAACTTCAAATACTTTCATGCTATCATGAGGTTACTGTACCTGGCAAGTTGAATTTTACCTTGACCTTTGAATGACCTTGACTCTCAAGGTCAAATTATAAAATTTTGCTAAAATTGCCATAACTTCTTTATTTATGATTAGATTTGATTGATACTTTGACAAAACTACTCTTACCTGACATACCACAATAGACTCCACCCAAACCATCCCCCGTGCCCCCCCCCTAATCCCCCCCCCTAATTTTTTGTAAGATCATCTCACAAATGACCACCACACCCTCACACTATACCCCCCCCCACCGCACCCCCAATTTTTTTTTGGAAACGGTTAAAAAACACAAATATTTATTTCTATTATTTTATGTTTGAAATACCGTCCAACCATCGCACCCAAGTATCCCCCCCACCCACCCATCCCCCCCCCCCCGAATTTTTATTTTTGTTTTTTGCAGTTTTGGAAGATGTAATGTAATAAATGTCCACACCCCCACACTATACACCCCTCTTCATTCCGCCCCTCCCTCCTTTGTGATTTGATTAAAAATGAGAGTCCCTTCACCTTTAAAAAGAAAATATATGAGCGGTCTGCACCCGCAAGGCGGTGCTCTTGTTTTATATTGCCACCACGGGTCGGAAGATGTCTTTTGAAGGAAGCGTTGTCGTCTCTAGCCATGGGCACGGAGAATAGACTTGAAACCGAACCGGAGGTAACGGCGTCTGTTATATAAAACGAAACGTGGAATCGAGACGAGACAAACATTTCAAACGGAGAATTTGTTTCCTAGGTGTCTCTTTAACAAATATGCCTAGAAATAACGCACCAAATAGTTTGCAACAAAGAAATTATTGGGTGCGCTTCCGGCATCATTTAAAACATTGAACGTGTAGACGTTTGGTTAAACGTGTTAATGATTTATATGGCGATACAACGTACAACTTATGGAAGTAGAAACAATAATCCATTCAACAAAAACCAAAACACGTTCGAACTAGTATATCACCTTTAATTATCCTTTAAAATCCATCTACTAATCCATTTAACTCAATAATTGACGATTTTGCATCTAGGGTCTTTCTATAATTATAAGTTTAGCATAGACTATAGTTAAATAAAGACCCTTATGCCATCCTATCACTATAATCAAATGAGTTTATGAACTCGATAAATTTTCTTCTTCGTCACACGCTACGTCATGTAGTCTTTGTACATTACTGCTGTTAAAATGAACCGGAGCAGTTTATCAGATAATAGCCGTTGGTAAACTCGGTTTCATTTGCAGACTTCTGCATACAAACATAATTATGTTTAAACTTGCACATTGTTTTATTTGTCTATAATATATAAATACACAAAGAATGGAAAACTTTCCATTACACAACATATAAATGAGTGGTAATACCCGTGTACAAAATGGGATGTTCCGAATTCCAGTGTGGTGCTATTTTTACCATCTTATACAACACAGCTCTATGCCTAACGCCCGGGGGGGGGGGGGGGGGTAACTTCCCAAATTTTAGGGTAGGGGTGTCCCGCCGAGACTTCCGAAATGTTACGCATTTTTAAACCGGAACTCTGATAAAGTAGACCCATTTTGATACAAGATTTTTGAAAAAGCAGACCCATTTGTATACGATACCATTGAGAAAGTGGACCCATTTCAATACAAGAATTTTGAATGTAACGATTTCGTCACTTATTATACGACGTATGCTTATATATGACGTCACAGTATCATCTTGGTCGATCAAGCAACAGATAAAAACAGTCAAGTTACTGCCCGGAGTTACTGCACCTTTCTCGCTACTGAAATCTACTTTTTTGATACCCATTTATATACAAGAATGACAATTATCGTACCCATTTAGATACTGATACTTTCAAATCTATATGCATTTATATACAAGCAAATTTCTGATTTTAATACCCATATCGATACTAAGATGCTCAAAACCATACCCATATCGATAATTTTAGTCGAAAAACACACCCCATAAAATCGGCACACCCCTAAACACCTGTTTATAGGAAGTTACCCCACCCGGGGCCTAACGTGAATTAAATCGGAAAGCAAATATTGCAGATTTTTTATGAATTGTGCGATATTTGTATGGCTTGTTGTACATTCTTAAATGTCAAAAGTATAATTATGCATGGATTATAAACAATGCACGTTACACAAAATAAGAAAATGTGATAAATTGACAATTCAAATATGTCGATATACAGTACATGTACATGTGAGATAAATCGCGTTTATAATAAATCGTCAAAAAAAAATGGGGGGAAAATGACGCAATATGTATGTCATTTTATGACGCCATCAACCGGCTGATTCATTGTGCGGATGGCGAAAAGTTGTGTCATATGACTAGATTTAAAGGTTGAGGGTCGTGTAGTTTTGAAGCTTAAGTTTTCTCGACTTTATTTCTTATGAAAAATCATTCAGTTGTTGAATAAAAGGTGGTCCGTGCACGCGACAGGTGTATCCCGCGGGTTGGGATAAAGGCTTGTATATTCCATAGGGTGTTATGCCGTCCGTCAATGTCGCGTTGAAAATGGGATAAAATGTATTTATTATCGGTAGGGTGATACATGTCCAATGGAGCGGAAATCAAGATTTCCACGTGCACCAATTTGTAGGGTAGAGCGTAGACGTAATTCAAATCGTTTTATTTATTTATTCTCTGTTTGTTTAAAGGTTAATATTATGTTTTGCGTGTTTCAGTATAATGGGAAATACTTGCGTACTAGTATGCATCAGTGCGTAAAAAACTGATCAATGCCGTTATGGTTTATTCGTTTGCATTCAGTTTGACCAACTGATCTTCGTCGTTATAATGCTATTTTAGTCTGGTTGTTTAGGTCCACAAAGTATGGGTGGAAATCTGACGCATGAAAGTTGTACATTCGTTAGAGGATATTATCATGCGCCAACAATCGGTGGATGCTAATTTTTGTTCTCGCTACGTACTCAATCGTCAAAACTATTAGATAGTGTGACGTTAATAAAATAAAAACGAACGGAACATTACGTATTTTCTTCAGTATGGTTCCAGTATGGGTGTATTTATATATATCGTTGAAAAACTGGGTTCATTTCTAGCCATATTAATGCATGTCGGCATTACACTTGGAGTCTGATTTATTAAAGTTAATATACTCAATACGATTTGTAAAGCAAAATTGCTTATTATACCTTGGAAAAAACGCATTTCCCGGGTCCCTATTGCAACGAAGACTAAATCAACAAACAGCAAATATAATCGAAGCCTTAATTCAAAAATCCCAGCAATCAATTGTATCTGCATGTATATTAATTGATGTGCGTTGGTGCGTATCTTGCAGCACTTGTAATATAATCCATGTAACAAAACTAATAATACTAATAAATACATATAATAATGATAATTATAACAAAATATAACACATCAATAACATAATAATGTATATATACTGTTACAATAAACTGCGGTAATACAAATTCATATACATTCGTTTGTGGTGCCCTAAATGAACGTCTTCGTGAATTTTTGAACTTGCTTAAATGATAGCCGACGGGCTTGTGTTTAAAAGACACGCACACAACTTTGATTCTAAGTAAATAATAGAATGGGGCTTAGTCCTGTGAGATCAAACAATTTGGTTATATTGGAATAGGTTCGGTATATGTTTGGTTGATGGTACGCTAAAAGCGCCTCTGTTATTTCAAAATTATTGTGATTAAACGATTGCCAATAGGCTTATGATGATCAACGTTGGCTATAAATAAACAAAAATCAGGTTGTTGGTAAATAAGCAGTTCCAGTGCCTCTATTAAAACTGGGACTTGATCCCAAAAAGAAAAACAACGTGGTTTATACATACAATGGTATATGGTTGGTTGGTGGTGCACTAAATTGTGCTTATGTATTTCAAAAATTATGGTGTTGAAACGATCGCCCAAATTGGCTTATGGTGAAAAGCTCGGTGATCATTTTTGGCTATAAGTAAATATTAAATAAATATCAAGTTCTTGGTAGATAACGCCGTTCCCGGGTCTCTACCGAAACCTGGACGTAATCCCGGCAGAACTATGTGGTGGTAATATATAATGGTACATGGTTGGTTGGTGGTGCACTAAAATGTGCTTATGTATTTTCAAAATTATGGTGTTGAAACGATCGCCAAATTGGCCTATGGTGAAAAGTCCGGTGATCTCTTTTGGCTATAAGTAAATATTAAATAAAATATCAATATAAAGAAGTTCTTGGTAGATAACGCCGTTTCCCGGGTCTCCACTTTAACCGGGACTTAATCCCGGAAGAACTTTGTGGTGGTTATATATAATGGTACATGGTTGGTAAATGAAGCGATAAATGAGCTTCTATATTTCCGAAATTACGGAGAATACAGTTTTGCCAATTGGCTTATGGTTAAATACCCATTGATCATCTTTGTCTGTAAATAAATAAATATCTTGTTCTTGATAGATACGCAGTTCCAGTTTTCAAGTTGTGGTAAAACAATCGCCATTTGGCTTATGGTGAAAAGCCTTGTGATGAATTTAATGTATTAAACAAATCAATAGATTATTCATAGATCTCTACTGAACTGGGACTTGCTCCCGGAAGAATAAAGGTCGTTATTTAATGCTATATAGTTGGCTAGCAGTGCCGTATTGTTTTCATATACTTGTTTATCAAATATTAAATAAAAGTGGTGTATAGTAACCAAGAGGTCTACGTTGGAAAGCCCGACTTAAAATGTTTGTTTTTATCGATTGATGTACAAGTTACTTGAAAAAACACGTACATACAACCGTAACATATACTAGTATATGACTTACTGTTCTGCTGTGTTTCATAACTTAAGTTCGCCGTGGTATTTACTTGAAACATTTAAAAACTGTATTACGTGTCATTTTGTTGTAAGATTTAAAACTCAACGGCCGAGTTTCTGGTGGTCTGAACCTGTATATTAATCGGGTATTAAAATGTCACGTAAGGAACGTATGAATAATCGGATAATCGATGCTATGGGATGCCTATCATAGGGCAGTAGACGTGGCAGACGGTTCTGATCTAGGCTTGCAATATTTAGGGATCAACATCACGTGGGGTTTTTAAAGACGGAATGCGCCTGGAACACAAAGAATAATCCTATAATTCGCAATTGCCCTTTAATCAACATATCAACATGCTGTACTTTTGACCTTCACGTATGGCGGTAACGAAATCGAACCCCGATCAGTGTTACACATTTTCCATGATTATCGATACATGGTTGGCTACCTACAATAGCTTATCTGACGCGATTCAAGTTTACTCCGTAATCTTTCCGCGCATAAACTGGCGCTATGCTGATAGCAAACATAAATAAATAAATAAGAAAGCAAATATAGAATTCCTGAATAGCGTTACTATTCCTATATGCGGGAGGTTGCTATATCAAATACCCTGACATTGTTGAATCGCTTGTCTTTTTCAAATCTGATGACACGCACAAGTTTTAGTTAGGATCGTTATCATGTTGAACACTGACCGGAGCAATCTAGCCTTTTATTAAGCAAAGTTTCGTATTTCCAGACCCGATTTTAATTCATCGTTATTGCTTGCTGGCGTGTGCTCGTTGCCGCTGTGTGGCGGAAGGCCCACTTCCTGCGGCCGTGGTCCTTTTTGGCATAGTTTCCACGAACACACTTCCCGCTTGTCACGGGGGATGGACATTATGTACTTAAATTTATTTCCCGCCGTTCTCGGGGGAACCTGTATAATACAAATGATCCCAGCCTTGACATTATTATGCCAAACCTTTAAGATAATAAATTGCATAGTTAAACTGTTATGCGTTTGTCGTTGAATAATAATGTTTATTAGCTCAAGAATAAACTGTCTTATTCAACGCAAACGCTATTTTCCTAAGGGATCGCCGAAACCCGAACCCCAATTTTATAACACATCCTACCCAGTCTACTCTTACACATAGACTCGTCCACTAAGTATAAAAACACTGCCCGTGCACATTGCCGTTCTTTTACTAGCTCCTCGCAGGGTAGGTCGCGCTATGGTTTACAAGTTTACATTTACCACCCACCCTCCCACTTAATTTTTTATTGTAACACGATGCTTGCCAGATTTTTGTTATATTTAAGTATTGTCGAGAATTACGAGCTCCATTAGAAACCCACATCGTCATGGCTGGGACTTATAACAGCGTACGGCACACCGTCAGTCTGTCCAATGGTCTACTTAGTTCGTCCCCCGACGACAGGTTCCTGCGTAATTGACTGTACTAGTGTTAGCGAATTTGCTAGACTTTGATCAGTAAACTTTTGTTAATTTTGGTTGTTTTCGGGTACAGTTATTTTACATTCTGTGAAGTTTTATCTCTGGGTTTTACTCTGGCCTTGAAAAAGGATAACGAATAGAAGTGATGTATAGGCATAGTGTCCACGAACACACTTCCCGCTTGTCACGAGGGATAGACATTATGTATTTAAATTTATTTCCCGCCATTCTCGGGGGAACCTATATAATACAATTGATCCCAGCCTTGGCATTATTATGCCAAACCTTTAAGATAATAAATTGCGTTGTTAAACTGTTTGGCGTTTGTCGTTGAATAATGCCAAAGGGACTTCAGTGGGGTTTACTATTTCTTAATTGTCTGCATTTCTATTATGAAACATATATTGTTATACATATTATTTTTTCAAAACTTGTGTTTATCGGTAGGCTCTAAATTTGCAGTAAATGTTCGAGTTTTGGCAATGGATGAATCTATGAAGCCAATCAAGGACAAGCAGTTGATCATTGACCTGATAGTGAGTAGATGTCAATTATTAAGTGAAGAAAATATGATAAGTGTTTCTCTTTATCAAATTTACTGTTAGTTAGAGATCAACGTAAAAAATATAATAAAAAATATTAAAATGTAATTGTTGTATTAACTCAGGCAAACCCAATTCTCAATTATCCATTTACAAAATACCAACCGGTTGAACTATAAATCTAAGTAATAAGCCAGTGTCTGTTTCTGTCTGTATATGTCAAAGACAGTATCATATTCAAGTTTGATATTATATAAAACCGCTTGCCTTGGCAGCACATCTTCATTAAATGCACTATGTGAATAAAGGTAAAGCATCAATATAATGTTAGATCTACTTGTCTTTGGTTCCATCATTCTTTACAGTTCAAAAACTGTTGAACAATGTTGCGTTATATTACTTATTTCTGTTATATAACTGTTTTTTGAAATTATTGTGCAAACATGTTGACCTTAATGAAAAAACAGGATCACGTTCAGGTCGATAAATACGAATTTAAGATTTCTAATGTTCACGTGTAAATGAAGATTATCATATTGTCACCTTTGATATGCGGGCAACCATTTATTTCTATTTTTGTAATTGTTGTAGTTCAAGTTATAATAAACAATACATGTTTTAGTATGTCAGTAATATTCTTCAATATCATACTATCAGAAGTCATCTTAAGTTTAGAAATCAATATGACATTACTCGTTCATAAATATTTTATTTGGCTTGAACACAATTTGGTTGTGTACTCTCATCAATTAGTGGACTCTGTAACGGCCATTTGTAGAGTCCGACAAATATGACTGTAGGCAGGGTTAACATTGAACCTGGGAGCAGTAGAAATGGTTTCTACAGGGGACAGTTTCAGCTTCCGCCGTTTCCGGATTTTGGAACATGGATAATCAAAGCTAAGCTTGGAGGAAAGGTACATATTTGGACATCCTCCTCCTTCTCCTTTTCCTCCTCCTTCTCCTCCTCCTCCTCCTCCTCCTTCTCCTCCTCCTCCTCCTCATCATCATCATCACCATCATAACCATCATCAGCATCATCATCATCATCATCATCATCATCATCATCATCATCATCATCATCATCATCATCATCATCATCATCATCATCATCAACATCAACATCAACATCAACATCATCATCATCATCATCATCATCATCATCATCATCATCATCATCATCATCATCATCATCATCATCATCATCATCATCACCATCACCATCATCACCATCATCATCATCACTTAGCGTTAAGACAGCTGTATGTGTATCATCATTATCATGATAAATCTTGGTTATCTTATCAAAATAAATCATGATTATTTGTGTTTTACGGGGATTTCTATACATTCATGCGAAAATGGTATACACTCCATGTAATCGCAACACTTCTTTATTATTTAATCAAAGTTTTAAGAATATATTAAGGGTCGGAGTTATCACCACTTCGTTCCCGGGTCCATATCCTTAGATTTACAACGCACATAAATGCCAAAACTGGAAAAATGAACATTTTTTAGCTTATCATTTTCTTGCAACCGCTAATTAAACAGCAACAATATGAGCAAACAAATTGTATTGTTTAAAATGATCATATATTCACTTATTTATACTATTGCAAACTGGTTACATGATTAACCTAAGTGAAATCATCAATAAAATGGTTTGTTCCAAATAATTAATCATTCGTTTGAATTATTATAGTTGGAGACGTATGCAATTTCTCCTATTGAAGTACGCGACTTTGGTAAGTAAGAGAAAATTACCTCTTAATATCGTACAACATGGAAACAATGCCACACGAGGCGTTGGCAAAAACGCGTTTGAGGATTTAACCTATTATGCAATTATTACGTCGTTGGTTTAATTAATGTTAGCATTTTGGGACAATTATTTCATGTCATGGACTATGCAATACCAATTAATTCTCTATTTAAAAAGTATCACGTGATACATTGACAATCTCAAATATGACATCTACATACACTATTACGCTTGTTTTATTTTGAAAGTTTTTCAAGGAAATATGGCATACTTTATGACCACACGCTTTTTGCTGTAGCATATTCAAGCGTTCAACTAATTTACAGTTCTTCCTAACTTCGGTGTAGAGATTTCAACTGGACAGGAGTACATATTTCCGGACATGACTAATATGGGTGTTACAGTATCAGCAAAGTAAGTGGTTTAAGGCTAACGTGTTAGAATTTCGATAAATATTATACATTCAAGAACTGCACGCATCGAGTATATTTAATAATAGTATGTGTGTTTGTTTTCTTTCCTTTGTTATATTTAACAAGAGCCGAATGCATTTACGGTGATCGATGATAACCCGTGGTTTTTCTTCAACAGTTTGGTTATTTCATTTGTGTTTTGATTATCAGTACGTTCTATCTTTATTCTAGAAACTCGTTCGCTGCTAGCAAACACTTTGAAATCGGTTTCTGGATCTTGTTATTTGTTTTCAACATATGCACAGATATGTCTACGGCATGGCAGTTGAAGGGAATGCAGGACTCGAGATTAACGTCCGAAAGAAGGGTTACGTGTCAGACCCGAAGCGTGTATTTACCATTGGGAGACAGCAGGTAGAACATATGCATCGGCATGCAATATGACTTATCCGGTTTCTGTTGCAAACAGTGAACTAATGAAGCAGTTGCTAAAGCTCGCCCTATTTTCTTTTTTAAGCATCATCGGATAATTTTTTTCCATCTAGGCACCATTTATTCTCTATGTTTTGTATATTCACTTGACTTCGGTTGCAATTTGGTTATATGGCTAAACTCAAAACGTTTGAATTCTTTTACATGTATGAATAAAACCTATTTAATCCGAGTTGTGTTATAAAAAACTATAACAAATTGTTGGCAACACGCGTAAACGAAAATGTTTGTGTTGCTCTAAGCGGTGTAGACAAACTTCGGTTTGCATTCAGCCCTTGCAATTTACTGCATTTGATCACCATAATACTATTCGTTTCGTTGTAATATCCCATTATTTGAATCAGGGTAGTTTGATGAACTTGATATTTTTTTTATTCTTTTGTAAATAAAACTTAATTTATACGCAACAATTGAATACTTAATTCTCAACACGAGACCTAGCAAAATAAAACACGTTTTTGTTTCCTTGTGGTGATGCAAACTGGTAAGGTATTTATTTATAAAACACACATGTTCTGTATGATTTATATCTAAATATTATGTGAGTTTAAACAGTTTTATGTAGACAGTTATTCAAGTCTTTTTACATTTAGCTTAACAACGGCAAGACATTCTTTGTGGTCAATATAAAGAAGATCGTTCAAGAGTTAGGAGGACAGTTTCCAGTGGAGAGCGTCTTACAGTTGTCATCAACTGTTTATGAGTCGGCAACCGGAAAGGAAGAGTCGGGAGACGATGATTCAGTAATGTTTGTCAACTGTCCTTTCAAGTTTGACTTATCGCGTTCGAAGACTACATACCGGAAAGGCTTCACATATTACATGCAGGTGAGGGTGCATGTATGAATACTTACACCATGGATTGTGCCCTTGTTGCTTGGGTTTTCAATACGTATGATGTGGTATTCCGTTTAAAGGCACCAGGCTCACACTTAACGTCGAACCCAACGCTAAATTTTGCAACACTACAAATTGTTCTGACCTTGTTTGTTGCAACATCGGTTTATTTTGCATCCCAATATAACCTTTTATGTAGCTTAGCGAAATCGCGATTACTGTATGGTACGAAATTCAAATAAACAACTCAGTTAAATGATAGTATTGTGCTTTGCGGGCAAACTGAAAAAACACTGTTTCAAAAAGAAGAATAACAGTGAACGTTCTAGTTATTGTTTAAGGTACAACTGTACATTGTTATCGTTTTATTATTCAAGCGAAATTCGGGGTATAAACTGTTGAAAAGAAACGTTAGAACAACATATAGAATTAAAATAAACAATAAGCATGTTTGTGCGTAGAATCTTGATCTATTCATTCATGCTCTTATATATTACTTGTATTTAATCATGTATGTATTACAATCAATAATATACCGAAACCAACAAATAATTCATATTTCAGTATTATTTATATAACTATTTAAGTAGTATTTATACAATAATAAAACTTGACGGCACACGTATTCTAAAATTGCGATGTTTACTTAAATTGTTTTACTAAAACGATAATCATACCAATATTACGTTACATACGAGCTATGGATTCACAGTATGAACTAGACAAAACAATCGCTTGGTCATCATCCATGATACCATTGTTCATATATTCTGATCGTTTAATCAACTGCTTAATTGCTTTAATAATTCTTGTAGACTATTCAATATATCCTGATATTTGGCCTTAAGCTGCCGTTTTGATTTAAATTGAATTGGCTCTTTTCAAACTGATAAGTAAAAAATCTCAAAACTAACAAGAGTACGACTACATTACCGCCTTATTGCTACATGTTTTGAAAATAATTTACCTCCGCACTGCATGTCATCCTTTTTCGAATTTTGGCTGGTATAATATTAAACACTTAAAATACTAGCAAGGGCCGGGTGAAAGGTTGTTGTGTTTTGAAAAGGTAAATTAATATTTAATTCTGACAGGTCATTTTGTTATAAATAAACTTAAATAATTGTAAAAAACAATTAAAAGTTTCAATAATAGAGATTTCCTTCACCGAATTCAAAATCGCATACGTTTATAGCAACGCTAGACCACTCAGACTTACGACACAACGGCGACTTGTCAACGCTGTCCTACTTTTTACATTTATTTTCCAAAGGATTGTTAAGTCGACATGATAAAATTGCTAAAACATATGTTGTCAAGTCACAATTATGTTGGGCACATGATAAACTCAATACATTGGGCTAGATTCTATTTATATGCATTAATATTGGCCTCTATAACCGAGCAATTCGATTGGTCATTTTTACCATGATTCCGGCTTCTTTCTAAAATGCATGGGAATGACTTGATTTCCAACTAAATGAGGTTGTGTTTCGTAAGTGGTTACATAAATGGTTTTACGATATTTTCAAATGTCGTTTTACTTTTTCTAAAACATACATAATACATTAATTGTGTATTTCACATATATTATTTTATATCGGTTCTTTCACGAAACATGGAGGTTTTGGGTAAGTTTATAGGTTCAACACCAAGCGGTTGAGATGTTTTCAATGCGTATGTATTCACACTACCATACTCAAGTTCTGTGTTCTGTTTAGAAGGAGTATGCTTTTGGCAACGTGTTGATAGGACATCAATACGAAGGGCATCAATATAAAAGGAGTTTTGTACATAGCGTTTATTTGATTAGGTTCAATTGCACTTTAATTTATTACGAAACTTAGCGTTCCATGTGTGACATTTATTGTCGGTTGTTTTTGTGATATTCATATTTTGTTCGAGATTTTGCCTAAGACTAGAAACTTTTAAAGGTTATATACTATTTTCCATTTTAACATATAACACGTTAAATACATTTTTAAAGACAGATGCATAATATATTCGTTTCAAGAGATAAATGAAAATTCAAATAGTTATAATCTGCAGATTTACATGCTACATGCTAACGGTAAACCGGCCATTCGGGAGAGGTTTAGTCTAACAGTCGACGGAAGCAGTCCAGAACAACATCGGACGAACAAAGATGGTTATTACCTGGCTCATATCCCAGTTGCAAACCAGAATTTGGAGAGCAGGAAAATAAAGGTTCAATTAATTAAAGCTTAAAAATAATCAAGCTCAACTTAGCGTTCATATGAAACAATATTAATGTAATTATCTGAAATTCTAACTTATATGGTAGTTTCTTGTTGAGTCCTGGCTTCTTAAGTGTTGGGTCATAGATATTCGTGTAAAATAACGTGATAGAAAATTCCCACATTATGCTGTCTTTACAGAAAAAAGTGTTGACCTTGTCACATAGTTTTTTCCGATCAAAAAAGTGATAGAACAGGTCTATAATGTAATTCATCAGAGCTCTTCTCAAATATTTCCCCTTTTATAAAGTGTTCATATATTGTTCCTTAGTAACACAAAATCGTTTATTTATGATTACTTTCCATACTTCATCGTCTGTTGACTTTTTTCACAGGAAGTTACTCTCCTCTGCAATGTCAGTTTTAAGGCTATTTATAGATATGCAAATCTTTAAATTGGAATAGCCAATCATAATACACGCCTCAACAAGAAAACATTTTCAAGATGGCAGTTTAACACTGTCAAGACAATCAATTATTTATTATTATTACTGACGATAAACATTTGGAAAAAAGCAACACATATTAAGAACAATGGTTAATAATTATGTTTATACTGATTCATAGTCATAAATTAATTAAATATTTGTGATATAATCACTTTATAAAAATTACCCACGACTCAACAAGCGTATGGCATATAGTTTTAATATGCTACTAACGTAATATTTTTTTTATGAATTGTATCATTATTAGATACAAATTAAACCAAAACATATTTTAACTGTCAAGAATGGCTGTGTGCAAAATAAATAGTTATCCGTCGTCTCAATTTAACAGTTTCCTTGGACAATTAATATTTAAAAATTAAACAAGAGGGTTTGTTTAATTTTGATTGTCGTATAAAACGTATGCTCAAATGTGAGTTAAAGGAACTAGTGCAAATAGCTACAAAAGAAAACTCAAAACAAGTCAACGAACAACTCAAAACGCTCTTGTAATATAAATAAACAATATGTATGCGATTCTTAAAAACCCTTTTTATATAAAATATAGTAAATAAACAACAAATGTCACATCCAATTAATACGAAAGGTCGCAAGACGTAGTATCCATGGTGTTCGAAAAGTGACCAGGCTGTCGACCCAAATCGTGCGTGTTTTCTCACTCATGATATTGTCACCTAATATTGGTTCAATCCAGCAAATAGCTCGAGAGTGTACGCGTTCAAATTAAATTAATTGCAACACAATCAAACTGAATCTAATCAAAGGTTTTATTTTCCAAAAAAGAACGATATTAGCGGTCATTGCATAACGTTATTAATTTTGTCTCTTCGAGAGTTGGGCATGTAACAAAATGTGCATGCATTGTCATGTAATGTACACATAAATAACTTTTCGTAGACAAATTAATAGCAGCAATACTTTATGTCATAAGAACCTTTCGGGAGTATGAGTTGCCTATGTTTACAAAGGTACAGGTTCGAGGATATCAAACTTTTTGAAAGCGACATCATGTTTGGAAAGGTTTCATTTAACTTTGATATAATCTGTTTGTTTTGCGTTGGATTGGTTTCGAATAAATATATACAGAAATCTTCTAATTGTGGTTGTTACTAAATTGTAATTCTTAGTACATCGATCATTGTTGGTTTAACACAGATACATTTCTTGCTTTACGCCTTGTATTTGTTTATATACTATCATAAAATGTTAGTGTCCGCTACATATTATCGAATAAAACATAATGGCTGCACATTTTCATGGAACGTATGAAACAACGTGAGGATATGATATAATAATAAAGCATAGCTGTATTGAATATATGGATATTTTGTATTTAGGTATATGCTCCAGCGTTTGAAAACTGTGCAACAGAGATGGTCCTTCAGCCATATACGGGTGGCAGTCAGATTTTAGTGGAGAAAGTAGAAAGAGTAAGTAAGCACAATAAGTTCTCCAATCATTTATGGCAATTCCTTTCATGTGTAACTGATATGCTATTTGCCACTTTTAAGAAAAGTGTTCATTTGTTGTATAAAAACACATTTTTCCAGTATAAATAATCAGTAAAGCCATAATGTGTAATGTTTCTTTAAATACACGAAGTGAGTATTACGAGCAAAGTGTTTGTATGTGTATACTTTAGGAAGGCGCCTCGTTCATTAAAGTCAACACCAACATCAACATAAACCAAGTGGCCCAATATTCAGGCATACTAATGCTGGTTTGTATTTAAACTGTTGTGTCTTTTCTCTGACTGCTTTATGTATACTTAAATGTGAAATTAATGCTTCCTAAAACATGATGCGACCAAAGTTAAAGTTTGGATTTATATTTCCAATGTGGTGAGTCTAGCATGATTTTATTGGTATTTGTGTTTGTAATTTGTGTTATGTCTAACAAATGACCACTTGGCTGATACACAGGATCTTGAAATGAACATAATAAAGATCTGCTAATGCAAATGAAGTTTCATATGATATGTGACATAAATTATTAAACGATATTATTAGTCGTTGAACTTTTAATATGCATTTTTCTGAAAATAAGGTCTATATACAACAGCTATTAATGAAAGCAACAACATCGTCAATTTAAATAGTTTTTTAAAATATTGTGATGCAACCTCCTTTCAAAATTTCACATAACATTTCACATAATTTCAATGTTTCGCTAGATTTGTTATATAAATAGAATATTGTACACATACATTTATACAAATGACATCCTTATACAATGTAATCTAGATGAGTAATGCTAAAATAAAACATTGCATTTAGAAGTTCAAAGTTAGCAGTTCGCACTTTCGTTCGACCGTTACCTGGCACGTTTCATCTCCTATCTTACTCTTTAACATATATATCCATTCCTATTGTAGATAACAGCTCGCGGTAAGATTGTGGAAACACAGTACTTTCCACCTTCCAAGGATCTCACTTTCAAGTTGGAACAGGATGTTTTAGACAAGGTGTCGCCCGCCGGCCGAGTGTTTGCTTTTTATGTACACAACGCACAACTGGTAGCAGACTCGTCTTTTTTTCATGTTGATGCAAAATGCCGAGTACAGGTGATTTGGTTGTTTAACTCAAATGCGAAAATGACAACAGCTATGTTTGCAAAACTTATGCATATTTCTTATAGCCATATATAATTCAATTTAATCCAATTTAGACATTTTGATCAAGTATTTCCCCCATTTTAAATAAAATATGAAAAATTATTTGTAAATTTAAAACATTATAATATCCAGCAAAGTTATTGCTTTTAGAAACCAAATGGATTTGATTCCTTTATTCAAATACACACGATGTACAACCTCTTAAAAGAGAAAAACTGCATTTTGTAAGAATCGTGCAATTTGAACAATTTTACAAATATTTAACTGGACAGTTTGTTTCAAAATAATTGTACATTTTATTAGAAGGAATATCTAACAGTAAAAGACAATTTAATTTGGAATGCCCTTGTCTGACAGAAAATTTAAGTCGAACGCTCATGGAAGCTGTATAGTTGTCATAAGAATACTTACAAAAAATATTTACATATTGACCATGTAATCCTGTTCTGACATTAAGCTAGAACTCCATCCGGAGAAACTCGAGGTGAGGCCAGGTGATTCGTCCAAACTTACTGTCACCGGGCCATCCGGAATGTGGGTGGGATTCAACGTCATCGACAAAGCGTTGCTGCTCTTAAACAGCCAAAACGTTCTTAGGGAAAATAAGGTAATGGTGCAAATTATGCTGACTTCCGGGTTGCAAAACATAATTATTTCATAAACATCGACGATAAATATGGTGTTTGGAGTAAAACAGAAAATAAAGGCACGATTATGAGAGCATGCACTTGTATTGGTCACATATACAAATAAGAAAATAAAACGACCAGTTATTTCATGCTGTGTGGTCAATAAGTTAAATTAACTAGTCACAAAACGTCCGAACATTTGGTGCTATATCTAATTATCGAGACGGATTTCGCACCAAATATTTAATTTATAAGTTCTCATTTATGCGTACAGCATTGATGGACACAAGGATGTCTGCATTGATGATTATCTACATGTTTTTTGATGACCCCTGAAACAAGTTTATTTTTTTTCATTTTGTGGCAGACTTTTGTATCATAGAGTATGCACTACTAACAAAAAAGTGGTGTATGTGGTCATTCTGATGGACTTTGTATGAAAGCGGTGACGTCACATCTGTAGAAAGACACTCGTTACTCATTTATTTCCTTGAGTTATATGCGATTAGTTTGAGGCACCGATATTTCATCGAAGTCATTACAAGAAATAACAAAACATTTTTCTGTAAGGGTACCATACGCTATTATCATAATATCTTTAACAATATCCGTAATACATATGCGGCATAAATTTATGATTTAATGCATACATATTGGTTGAATAGTTATTCAGGGAAATGGAAGTTCACGACCTCGGCTGTGGTGCTGTGGGTGGCACGAACAGCGAAGAAATATTCAAGGTATATATAAAACTAATGGTTATCAATATTCATAAAACGCCATTATAAATAATAAATAAGATTGTTAATTGAATTGAACAAAACCACAAAATAAACCAAATATTAACTGTATATGTACAGTTAGCGCTTTGTACATCCTCTTCAAAAACATCTATCTCAATGTAGTCTTATGACACTGAGTCGATGGTACGCCAATCACGCCTAAGGATTACGACGTAATCAAGCTTTTATAACATACTATTAACTCTGGAAATAATAATTAAACCATGCACTAGGAACTTGTATAGAATGTTTTAATTTGACAATCTATTACATTTGATAATATATGCTATTGCTTTTAGGCGTGTGTTTGTTCACATGATAAGTTTATTCATAGTATATGCGTATTGCTTGCTTAAGGTTCTATTATTTATGGAAGTGTGTTTTTCTCTTATCATAATATTGACAATCACAGTAAAAGAGAATTCCTAAGAAAATATCTAATCTTCATTATGCACGAAAGTCCACCCACTAATTATTTCCGGTAAATATTATTTTATAGAACGCGGGTCTGGCGATTCTAACAAACGCAAATGTGAACGAAGCACGTATACAAAGAGAGACTACTGAGTGTGCCGCGAAGAAACGTAAACGTCGCACTGTCCCTTACGAGAACGGTAAATTGATATTAAAATAGTTTTTTTTTTCTCTTACATAGTATTAAAATATTCTACATTCTTGATATACGGGTGCGTTCTTAAAACATAACTTGAAATAAGATAAAGTTGTTTGAACTCATTATGGTTGTTATTTTGATGCAAACCCAGTGTGTTGTGAAGAGGGCCGCAAGTATGCTTCGGATGTTATGTCTGACAAAGAAATGGAAAAGATACAGTTCAAACGGGAAGTTTCTGAACCCGTTCCAGACACTGTGTGTTATTCAAAGGCACGGAAATTGGCCGAAACCTATCAAACCAATGAACCATCTAAATGTCCAATGGCTTGTTTCGAAGCTTGCGTTGCTAAAATGAAGGCTGAGCAAAGTGGTATGTATTGTGGTATGTAGAAAAAGCGACTAGATATAACAATATATTATTTTTTAATTGATATGCTTATTTTTATGATGATTTTCTCAGACAGTCAACCGCTATTTACGCTAGGAAGCCTACACGTAAATTGTAGTATTTTTCTCTATATGAGAGTTGTATTCGACTCATCATTACTTGATTGATTTCCAGGTAATTTCGACAAAGGTGTTAACGTTCGTATTTGCTCGTTCGTGTGCAGAATGCAGAATACATGCCATAACATATATAAAGATACACATGTTTAACACACGTCGTATGACAAATTAATATAAATAATATTAATAGTATCAAATGAAAATTAGAGTTACAGTTAAGCCGAAAAAATTACTTATGTGCGTAAAACTACGCATAATGGGTAAAAATAAGCAATTACATACCTCCTTGTAGAGGTAGAGCTTTAACTTAAACCACATGAAAGCATTGCTTTTCTTTTTTTTCTTGCTTTTTTAATTATAAATTATTATAGTATTGTTTATAAATACATGAAATGACATTACAAACAATACGGAATGTATTTACTTTCCCCAGTGAACATTTCTCTGATATTTTAAATTGTATAAACACGCATTTTTTTAATTCTAAGTTTAAGAATAGGTTAGTCTTTCCTCATTTACCTCATCTACCCTACCATTGGATAATTTATCAGATAAGGTCTATAATAAATAAACGGCGTTGCTTGTTGAGCAGAGCTTGATATCTTACAAAACATAGTGAAATAGCCTTTCTTTCTGTTGACAAACGAGCTGCACATCTAGCGGAAATACATATGACATAAGTTGCACTTGCGCTTAATATTTATTTAATACGCGTTTGACTGTTCTTTCTGATTTCTGAGCATACCAAGTATAACATCTTGGTAAAAAGTGTGTGTTTTAATGAACCTGATGCGTTTCGAACGAAAATGAATACTTCATATACGATTCCGAGTAATATGTTGTAAATCCATGCATTGACTGATATTAACACTTACTAACGGGGTATTATATCAGCCACCTTTGTATCAAGATGACAACAGCGTATATGTAAGATAAAATGGTCTAATTTGACTCGATTATGAATCATCAACAATTTTTAAATGAAAACATGAATTAAATATTCGCGGAATATCAGGTTTTGTATTAACTGTCTGGGATTCATATTGTTCATTGTGGAATATTCGATAAAAAAGAGTAAAATTTGAATCCTATTTGTACAAAGAAATATTGCTAGTTTGCTGTATTGCCCACATATTTCATAAAATGTAACATATTTCCACACATATTCTAAGAAATAATTATTTTGTTTACACATTAGGGGGGAACACTATTTATTTCTGTGTTTTTTATGAAGCTTTTACACACAAAATACCGGTAATAATTCAGAACATACACCACACAACCAATTTTTTATTAAGATTTCAAGACCATGAAAATGTCCATTTAATGTAATGAAGGAGTACACGTGATTACACAAAACTCAAACATCTGTTCGTTGAAGAAAAAATGGGTGATTTCATAATATAATATCATAATGTCTGCGTTAGTATCGAGACATGTAAACGTTTAAGCAGTTTATGAAATATGTTATGGCTTTTTAAGATGTCAGTATCTTTCACTTGAGTCCAATATTTAACAACAAAGGATTAATGTAGTTAAAAAGCTATATTGTGAAAACGACACGTTCAGATCTCCTAGCCAAAAGGTCTAGATATCAATGTTCTACAAAAAAATAACATTAAAAGGTTCTTAAGATTGCGTATAACTGGTAAAATACCTTAAAATTGGACATTACTAATATTATAGAAAATAACATAATTTACTAATTTGTTGTTTATCAAATCTTTTGATACGGTAAGCCAGTTCGATCGTTTTATCATACCTCTGCATTGATATCTGCCTGATATAGCGTTGCATGATATATAGGATCTGGCACGAGTGGTCATATCATACCATATTTTATTAAACGAGTTTATATATGGTGTTAGTAAGCGAGCCTTTGGCGAGCTTACTAAGGAATTTCCCGGACGAGTTTAATACAATATGGCATGATATGGCAACGAGTGTCCGATCTTCTTTATCACATGCTTTTAAATGAGGAAATAAAATAAATATTTACGCAAACATAATGATAAATCCCGAATGTTGTTTACATTTCGTGACGTCAATTGACGTCGCAACGTCATTTCAGAAAATTAACAAAATGCGATTGTTCAATCGAACGAAAACTAAGCCAATGAAAAACGCTTTAAAAGTATATTACACATGTGTAAAATAAAAATAGTCATACTGGTTATACTACATGGGAAACATGGTATGGCATGTGATAAAATGTTTTATATCATGGTCAACTGGAAGTTCTTATATGAACCAATGTTTTTACAGGTCGTTCATATTAATCGGAATCAACTATAAAGTTATCATTTAATATAATCAGATTTAACAGGACAAACAATTTTATACCAAGATGTTCTATATTTTATACACGTAAAGCAACAAAAACAGCAAAAACATATTTTACATGTATTAAGCGCAAGTACTCATGACGTTATCATTAACACATCAAACGTCAAAATCATATTTATTCCCGCATAAATGCAGCGTCGAAGAGAATATTTTTCACAATTTCTTATAACATGTGGGACGTACAGGTATAATAAACAGAAAAACAGATTACTGCTTTATCGTTGTGTAATATATCAGGCTCAGCACGAATAAAAAAAACGGCTCGGCAATCCTCGCATTTAATTTTATTCTTAGCCACTCCTGACAAAACTATCAGGTAGTAACCTGTTATTTATGTATGTACACATATTTTCAATTTGTGATAATAATATTAATGAGCTAAGAGTTTCTTGCAATTGTACTTTCGCCGTGTTTGCTTAGTTAATTAATCATTATAATTGTATATCACTATGTATTGTATTATAAAGTATGACAACGTGACAACGTAGGCCATCCAGAAGTACACATAATCTTAATATATGCGTCAAACAGCACAACATTTTATAGTTTCCCATGAGAGAGAAAAAGTGGGGATATTGTGATGATGTGCGTCTGTCCGTCCGTCCGTCCGTCCTGGCCACCGGCTCCTCCTACACTATTAGCACTAGAACATTGAAACTTACTTACATGGTATCTATGAGCATATGTGCGACGGTGACATTGACGGAATTTAAATCTGACCCCTGGGTCAAAAGTTATGGGGGTTGGGCCGGGGCCGTGCCAGCGATTTTCCTGCGACCGCGATTCGAAAAAGGCTCATAACTACTGTGTCCCTTCAGATATTGCTTTTATATTTGGTATGCATGTGTATCTAGAAAACACCTATCCATGCGCATAAAAATGTTTACCCCTGTGACCTTGACCTTGAACTTTGCGTCAGCTTTTATGTTTTGAAATCTGCCACCGCGATGCGAAAACGACTCATAACTACTGTGTCCCTTTAGATATTGCTTTCATATTTGGTATGCATGTGTATCTAGACAACACCTCTCCATGCGCATAACATTTTTTACCCCTGTGACCTTGACCTTGAAATTAGAGTCAGTTTTCAGGTTTTGAAATCTTTGACCGCGATTCGAAAAAGGCTCATAACTACTGTATCCCTTCAGATATTGCTTTCATATTTGGTATTCATGTGTATCTGGACAAGACCTTTCCATGCGCATAATTTTTTTTACCCCTCTGACCTTTACTTTGAACTTGAGGTCAGTTTTCAGGTTTCGAAATCTGTGACCGCGATTCGAAAAAGGCTCATAACTACTGTGTCCATTTAGATATTGCTTTCATATTTGGTATTCGTGTGTATCTGGACAAGACCTTTCCATGCGCATACATTTTTTTACCACTTTGACCTTGAACTTGATCTCGGGCCAGTTTTCAGGTTTTGAAATCTGTGACCGCGATTCGAAAAAGGCTAAAAACTACTGTGTCCCTTCAGATATTGCTTCATATTTGGTATGCATGTGTATCTGGACAGCACCTTTCCGTGCGCATTCAATTTTTTACCCCTGTGACCTTGACCTTGAACTTGGGGTCAGTTTTCAGGTTTCAAAATCTGCGACCGCGATTCGAAAAAGGCTCATAACTACTGTGTCCCTTCAGATATTGCTTTCATTTTTGGTATGCATGTGTATCCAGACAACACCTATCCATGCGCACACACTTTTTTATCCTTATGACCTTGACCTTGAACTTGTGGTCAGTTTTCAGGTTTCGAAATCTGCGACCGCGATTCGAAAAAGGCTCATATCTACTGTGTCCCTCCAGATATTGCTTTCATATTTGGTATGCATGTATATCTGGACAACACTCTATGGGCATAACAAATTTTACCTCTGTGACCTTGCCTTGAACTTGGGGCCAGTTTTCAGGTTTTGAAATATGCGACCGCGATTCGAAAAAGGCTCATAACTTCTGTGTCCTTTCAGATATTGCTTTCATATTAGGTATGCATGTGTATCTGGACAACACCTTTCCATGCGCATAAAATGTTTGAACCCTGTGACCTTGACATTGAACTTGAGGTCAGCGTTCAGGTTTCGAAATCTGCGACTGCGATTCGAAAAAAGCTCATACATGCTGTGTCCCTTCATATATTGCTTTCATATTTGGTATGCATGTGTATATGGACAAGACCTTTCCATGCGCATCAAATTTTTTACCTCTGTGACCTTGACCTTGAACTTAGGGTCCGCGTTTAGATTTTGAAATCTATTATGTGGGTATCAACCCAATCAGAAGAATTGCAAGCATTTTCATCGGACAAAGGAATTATTCAACAATGAAGCTTGTGTTTTGAAAACACATATAGTGTTACACAGTAGTGGCGCAGAGATGTATTTAGTAGTAAATTGTTTGTGTTAACTCATCTGTGAAATGGTTTAGCTCATTCATCTAATGTTTATACAAGGGATTGTAAAATATTGGCGCAAAGGGACACATGTATATAAGAGAAGAGATCGAATGCAGTCAAGCATAAAAAGCAAGAGAAACTCATGGAATAGCGCCTCAATAATCTATAAAAGGGCTGAAACTTTCAATTTGTTCAATTACACTTTAAGACTCATTACTGAAAATCTGTCAAAATGTTCAAGTGTGAAAAATGTGAGAAACAATTTAAAGCAAGATGGACTTTGAACAGGCACAGCAAAGACAGACATGAAATTCAACATTTTCATTGTTGTGTACAAAATTTCTCAGACGCTACTATTAAGTCAACCATTTATCCTCAAAACATGACTTTTCAAAAACAGAAGCAAGAAGATTGGCTTCAGAGCATCTTCAGCCATCTCATAAGTCATTCCAATGAGGATAACATGTACATAATGGACGTCAGTGAAGTTGATTCAGTATTAGATTTGTTAGGAGAGCAGGATGAGGAGGAGAAATTAGGGTATAGATTTTCACTCATTAATTAGGTTATTTTACATTAACTTCTTTATACTTAACATCTCTTATGACAATACGGTCAATCTCAACTATGCATGGCCCCAATACCAAACCTTGGGCGCCCCTGGGTCAAACATGCGGCGTGGGGATACGCGTCGGCCTCTGCCGCGCCATTTCTAGTTTAAATTATATTTTAATTGACAAATATTATATTACATTGTTTGTGTTTTTAATTTTAATTGTTGCTCAGTTTTATCTATGCGTAAATGTTGTTTGAATACTTATAGGCATAGTGTCGTTCAGTGACTTAAAGGGACAGTCAACCACGAATGAGGAAAAAAGAAGAGTTCTAAAATACCTTTTTTACAATTACTAGTTTAAATTGATTAAATATCATGACTAGTATATTACATTACTTGAAAAAAGTTCATAGTTTCAGAATATTCTGTATTAAAATTTCGCGATGTAAAATCGAAAGTAAATCGCGATAATAGGTGACATAACGATATACACACTATAAATAACGCAAGAAGATTTATCTTTTCATATATAAAATATATACAATTCACTACGCATGCACAATTTGCATTCCTTGGTTTACCACGTGACGATGATGACAAATAACTTCTAATTGTAAAAAATACAGTATTTAAAAACTTTTCTTTTTTCGTCATTCGTGGTTGACGGTCCCTTTAACCCTATTGATACTTATATCTATCTCCTTCTGATTGAGTGTTTAATGTTTGTTTCCTATATTATATAGTTGTTCATATGCTATTTTTCCCAGGATCAGATGTTGCCAGTGGCGGATCGGTCTTGAGTGACCAAGATCAATATGAACAGGACGTCGGCATCTTAGCAGGATTTGGCTTGTCGTTTAAAGTTCGTAAAATCTTCCAAACATCGTACTTTTTTGAAGAACACATGATAAGGTAAACTGTCATCAAATATTGGACAATCACATAAATATCAATTTAAAACAGTCACTGAATGTGTATTAATGATAAAGTTAAAAGGTAACGTAAATAGCAGCAACGTTTTTTACACATGATATTACAGCATTGACATTTTACGATAGCTCTCTGTTTATTTTGCTAAAATTTATGATAATTTAAATCATCACCATTAGACTGAGAGTGACATTTGTGGCGATTCTAGGCCAACTGGTGTTATAAATGTGATGATGCTTTATGAGTTATAACGTCGACATTAAGTGGAAACATGCTGCGGGTTAATTACAATTAACGATATTCGACACGATGCGACTGTCATATATACGAAACACTTTAAAAGTTCACATATGTTTAAATGTTTATGCATTTAAAGAAAGTTGGAGCGCATTTAGGGATACCCCAATTCGATAATAACGTGTTGCACTTTTAAACAATGAAGCAATTATCGTCTGTTTTCAGTGATAATGGACTTACCCTCGACCTTAAACATAGAAATTCTATAACAGAATGGTCAATTCAAGCCATAGGTAACTATTTAAATGACAGATTGGTATCATCTTAAATAGGAAAACGATAAATTGTCCATACAAATTCAAACTTCGAATTCTGGTTTCGGCATACTGTTTGTATGCATTTTAACATTCCCATTTGTACTGTTGAACTGTTGAACTGTCTATCATACTTTTGTCAACATTTAACGTAAGATTAGATATAACGATCACGACCGTAATGTTTAATCCTTGAAATAGCGTGAAATGGTGCACAGTGCTGCTTTATATTCAAATGGAAGATTTGTGATTTTTGTTTGATTTTCATTGTAGGTATATCAGAAAACACCGGAGCCTGCATCGCAGTTCCAAAAGAAGTGAAAACCTTAAAAGAGTTATTTGTTCAAGTTGATCTACCATACAAAGTAACACGAAAGGAAATGTTCAACGTGAAAGTGACAGTGTCTAATTATATTGAACAAGAACAAATTGTAAGTCATTTCACGCGAAAGGCTTTTGTGTTTTTGCTCATGTATTTGATATTAGTTTGAATATGATAAATGCAATTGATAGCATACATAATGTTAATTAGGTGAAGTTAAGCTTTAATTGTTAACAAACTATGCCAACATCATATGTTCTTTACATTATAACAGATAGTTAACACCAGAATATATCACGACACTGGATAAGAAGTAAATTGTATTACCATCCGTGCGTCTATCCGTTAGTCTTTAATTTGTTTTAAATATAATACGCGACAAAGTATGAGTTTTAATGTCCAACACAAATAAGCAATCAACAATAGCAGCATGATCCTACATACACATGTTGTAACCAACATTATTATTTAACCAAATTTATAGCTTAATTAAGTACAAAGATGGCTTACATCAAAGCTTATATTTAGTACTGACTTGAGGCCGAATAACGTCGATAAAAGATTTCGTACAATGTGGTATGCAATTTTTTATTTTCCTGAATCATTAACCTAGAATATTAGCACAGTCATGTGCTATCTAATTTTGCATAGCGATGCAATTTTAATTAATCCTAACACTTATAGGCGCGTGTCTACCTGAAAGGCGTACGCGGTTTGTGCTATGGCGTCTCTCCCGGCGAACAATCACCACAGCAGCTAATCACCTTGGTGAGTAGCATATTTCTGTTATATCCGTCACTTACTTTTTTTATCTATATTGTGTTTGCCGCAGGAAGAGGCTATCCGTTTAAGCACCGTGCACTGCAATGTTATTTTGAAATAGAACGGTATTCAATAACAGTTAGCAAACTGAGACAAATTTTGAACACCATATACATTTACACATGAAATTACAATATAATTTGAAGCCCTATAAACAATCAAAATCAATGGATATTCCTTAAAATACTTCGTTAAATAAAGTTAACATATAAACAAATCAATGTTCCTTATAGCAATACACAAATTTTCAACTCTAGATGGGGTATAATAACATAGATGTAATGAGATAAAAAAAGTGTAGTGTGACAATATATATCTCTTGAATTTCCGCGACGATATCCGAACATTAACGAGCGAAAGCGCGGACCTTATAGAAAGCACAAGCAAGTGAACTCCAAATTTTAGATAAAGATAAAAGATCCATAAACACAGTTATGTATTACCCTTCATACACTTTCATTGGTGCACGCTGTCTTTTATTTCTTGCTGAATCGCTTATAGCAGTGCGTTCTCTTTTGAGCTCCTCTAATAAATAACATAATTATTCATGAGAACTGTGTCGTGCTTCCGATGCCACCAAAAGCCAATGTCACTTTCTTTCGTTTAACTTTTGGCTGTTTGCTATAAGGCACACTTTCTTGTTTTTATGTGTTTTCTTTATTTTACGAAATATTGTGTCGAAGTATTTGTTGATTTTGAGTGTTATGGGGCTTTAAAATCGTTTTTTTGTATTGTATCACATAGATTTGTTACTTTTACATACAGAAAAATCTAAGTACAAATGTCATTAATAGTGTGTTGCATATTGTGAAAATAAACATTACTGACCGAGGCCGAATCTGTCCTGAATGTCTTTTGATATAGGAAATATGAACCTCCAGATATTTTATCGAGTTGAAAAGTCTGGGTAACATCTGGAAAGCCTTAATTTAATTAAAGCTCTAAATATGCTACACAGTACAGGACAATTTATATGTATGTAACGGCTTACTAAACAAACATTAAGACGGCCAAAAGACCAAATGGACAAAGAAAGCTTTCAGTATATACAAACTTTACTTAGTTGCACTGTTAATAACTGATGGTTTATGAAATGAACACCCTCTGTTACTTCATACCATACGAGAGAGAATCACCGAAAATATAGTCCGGTGATACCGCGTTTAGTTGTTATTAATCCTTTGCCTTCACATAATTTTGTTTGATAGCATAGAAAACACATCGGTTCGTAAATATCTTACCTTTTTGTGAAGAAATTAAGTACCACTTTGATATGATTGGGCATTTTATCTTCGATATCGGCTACCTACTACTTAAGTTTGGATGGCATTTTGTTTATTATGAAGAGAACTAGGTATCGGTTTTTTTCACGCTTATCCCACTTTTAAGATTACTGGCATCAACTTCATAACGATCATTGGTGCATTAGATAAGATAAATAATTAGTGAAACAAATCACATACACTTTTACCTTTTATATCATGAGCTTGTTTATTTGTATGTATTTAAATAAAAAAATATGTGCATTATATATAAAATAACAAAATAATATTTACAAGCACAGCTTTAAACAACAACAAATGAAGTATAACTTTAAACTTGCTAGTCCTCTCATGGCAATACAGTTTAAATACGGTTTACTGTCTTCTCTTCAGGTTTAATGTGTTGATGGTGGGCAATTGAAAAACAAATTATTGGAAGCATCCAAGTAATATAAACGAGAAAAACAAAAACATTTTATTTCAATTGACAAGTATAAAGTTTTAGTGATTAGTCACTATCGTAGCAGCACGCCTTTCTACGTAAATAATACTAAAAATACAATGACATTTTACTTTTGCTGCGTTTACACTATGTTCCCGGCGACCACGACAATCACGTTTCTGGCCACCGTGGAGGAAACTGGATAAACGTGAGGCAACGTAGGGGAATGGGATAGCCAAACGTGACACAACGGGGTTTCCGTGGTTGCCGTGCCAAAATTTTAAACTGTCAAAAAATGTGCAACGGCAGCCACGGCGGAAATGAGAAACGTGATAGAACTTTTTAAACGCAACAAAACTTGACACTACGTAGCATGCCGTAACAGAACCCGAAAAGGGTCCGTACTCTGACGGGAATCCTATTCATTCCCCGACATGTTAAGTTTCTATCAAGTTTTGTTACGTTTTGTTTCGTTTTGCCAAGATTACCACGGTAAGCTAGGATAATTGACAGTCGTTTTGCTACGTGTTTATTCCGACCCGTTAGTGTGTGTTGCGTTTTGCAGACAGATGCCTTACGGCCAGTTGAGTTGTTGTACGGTCTGACACGATTCGCGCGGTCTGAAGATGAGTATAGAAAAGCCGTTCTATTCAGAAAACTTTCATTTCAGTCTGAACACTCGATCAGTATAATACCACCACGAACCAACAAGGACCTTGGCCTCATTCTCTACAACGCAAAGATTTTATTAATGCTGCAAATTAGCAAGCAAACACAAAATCATCCTCGTCGTTCACATCCATGTCATTGGAATTATTTTGTTATAATAAATACTGTTGCTTGAGAGTTTTCTTCTATACCCGGAGCACAATCGTGCCCTAAACCTCTGAGATGTCCACGTTTGATCCGCACGGTACCTTGACAGAACGTGAACAATGAATAACATACGTGTACAATGTATCAGACCTGCATGACAAACGCAAACAACGTGCGTGAATTTAACAGAACGCATCGTACATTGAAGCAACATTTATACATCCTTGGCAGACCGTGGATGAAAACTTAGCGCACCGTCCAAGGGCCGTCACGGATACCTTGATAAACCGTGAGGAAACTTAGCACAACCTAGAAAACGTTGTATTAAATGTCAAACATTGCAACAGTCACACGGCGCGATACGTTTCGGACAAACGGGACTGCCGTGGCTGCCGGGAACATAATGTAAACGCAGCATTTGGCATGTTTCTATAAGGTTAAAAAGCTATCGAACATCGTGAAAAAACCTGTCTTTATCCTTTACAAAACATATTCGACCGTGCAAGAGTTTGTGAATAACACATTGATTAAGTGACAAATCGTTGCTATAATAACACACGTTATATGTAAAAAAAACAACAACACATACACTGCCGTCTACTGCGTGTGCCGCCGTGTGACGTCATTTTACTATGGCATATTTCCGTTCGGTATAATAGCTATCGGAATTCGTGAAATACTCTCTCAATCTTTAAAACACTTAAACAACTGTGAAAGTTTTTTTAAATCGTGCAATTTTGTTGTTATTTTGTTGTATAAGTGAATTGATTAACACGTAGATACGCCGTTTCTCGGATATGTCTATATCTGATAACGTTGGCAAAGCTTTTTGAAATTCGGCACCAGAACTAAGAAGTCATGTTGTAGATATGTGGCATGTTTCGGATTACATCGATACGTCGTACCCACCGATACGCAGTACTCGAAGGATATATACAATATAGTGCGTTTTATATATATATGAGGTTTAGATATAAAGGTTAAGAAATAAAAATATATGTAAACAATCATAATACTAGTACATCGTTTTAACCCATAGTGGCACAATTCGTTTAATGATATACGTTTGACTCCAGTATATATACGACTATGTACTTATTTGAGAATAATGGGATACTGATTGATAAAAATATTGTGTTGTAAGCTATCTTACACTAGCTTGTCGTAAAAATCATGTCAATTATATATCATTCATGTAATAATAGCAATACATTAGCCATCACTTGCTAACTTCGCAACACAAAAATATAGGCAGACAAAAGTATCTGGTGACATAACAATATTTTAATCAGATGATGTGTATTCACGTTGTCTTTAGATAAACAAACACGCACAACAAAATGTATTTAAATAACGACGATTGATGTTGCATAACAAGGATTTCATTTATTATATACACTCAAACAGCGACATTGAGAACACATAAGTTGTTAACATCATGTAATGCTCGAATAAAAATAAGTATAAAGGCTTAATGGGACACGATAGCTGTTTTTAAAAGCATTACAATTCTTAAAATACATACTCTTGTAATGATCTGTCTTACATCATACTTTAACGAGAAAAAGTCGCTAATGAACGCGTGCACATAGACATTACCCTCATATTATCATAATATTTGGGAGTTTAAAAAGCATATCCACAATATGTATTATAAATTATTCGATTTATTTGCAATATAACAGCTAAATTGTTTAAATTTTAAAATATACCATATCAAGGCAAATGCATCCTTGTGAGGAAATGAAACTATCAAACATATACAAGTTTCAGCAAAACCCTTTCTAGTGTAAAGAATTCCAGAACCTAGCATCCTTAAACACAAATTATCTGAACAAGATAAGGCAATAGAATGTGTGAAGTACTCCTATATTTTGATTATATACTTGCTGCAGCCCACATGAAAACACATGTGTAATTACACAATCTGACTTTAAGCCTCCAAACGGCGCAAGGACTCTGACGTTTCCAATGATACCCCTGGAAGCAGGAACCTTTCCAATCGTTGTGTCGGTATTTGTGACGAACGATAACACACCGAGCGCAGATATAGTGGAAAAACATCTGATTGTTGTGGTAAAATGTCCATTTACTATCTAGTTTTAACTGTCTTATTTGAGGGACAATTCCGTTACATGGCTATCCAATTGGCATGTGTGAAGTTTCTAGCAATAAACTAGTGTAGTGGACACATATCTTAAAAACTATTGCGTCTGCAAGGGGGAAGAGGACACTTACAACGAGCGAGGCATGGTATAGGGGAGATAACCCTGGGTTATGGTGAGGTTAGAGTTAGTGTAAGGGGTCAGGTTAGGATTAAGGTATGAGTTAAGGCTTACCCTAACCCAAACCCGACCCCTAACACTAACGCTACCCCTTACCCTAACCCTCTAACCCCCCCCCCCCATGCGCATTACAATACCATGCCTCGCTCGTCGTCGTTGTCCGCTTTCCTCTGCAAGGTTTCATAATTATGCTCATTAGAATGTCATAAAAAATGCACATTGAGCAATCAACACACATTTTTTAAGAACCCGTGCAATGTGTTAATTTATATATGAACAAATGTTGAAGAAACACAACTATTTGTTTGCGCACGTACCATTTATCTAACGATTCGACATGGTTTAAAACTATAAACAGTTCATACTTATGCTGGCCTTAGTTATTGGTCTTGGTAAGTTGTCCACCATTAGATACCCTGCAACACGTGTTAAGTTTTAATTTCATTAACGTTGTAGTCACACAGAAATATACTTGTTGCACTCGATATTGTGCCTTAAATGGTGCTTGCATTTATGAAATCTCATGTTCAATACGAATGGGGCACAGTTCGGACAAAGCATTTCAAACCGTTATTAGACAAGTTAAGGGCCTTACATTAAATCCCTGACTAATTTTTAAAAATAGTATATTATTATTTCAATGTATTTTATTTCTAGAATGAGGGTATTAATGAAAAACTGAACTTAACTGTATGCCTTGATCCGAATAACCAAATGGAAAACTGCATCCATGGTCCAGAAGTCAAATACAAAGGTAAATAAACAGTTTCAACAGTATCCGTGTTTGTTGGGGAGCGTTGCTACACCCCGTTATGCAATAAACCTTTTTATTAGTAAATGTATTGCAAACAGGCTGGAGTGTTGCAATTCGAAATCTGTATACCATCCGGTTTTGCAATAAACCCGTTTTCACAATTGTTGTCGCACAACGGGTTTGATTGTCTTGTTGCAATTGTATATGTTTAGAACAACTTGGTTTGCAATAAACCCGTTTTGCAATAATAGCAACGCACGTGTACAAATTGATTCACATCGATTGAACACTATAAAGTCAAGTCTAAACAATGTCGTATTTATTGATTTTTTTTTCCACATAATGATACATGTATACATTTTGACAAAAAATAACCGACATCGAAAGTGATCGATTTTATGATACATATGATAAAAACATTACACAATTTGTAAAATATTGATATCAATCCAAATTCGTATTGAAATGAAGAAAACTCATAAATGTAATAATTTTATTGCAAAAAAGGTTGCGGTGTCATATTAAAATTTGATACTTGTATAACAATCCGTTTTGTAATAGTTATAATTCCGTTTGAAATATTTCAAACAGCCAGTTCTGCAATAACCCGTTTTACAATAAAATCATTGCACATTTAGTTTTTGATTAGAATGGATTTGAAACATTCCAAACAGTTTCATGTGTCGTATCTAAATAATATTATAACAAAGACAACCATTGAGTTTCTACTAAATATTGAATGGAAGGTGATGTATTACGAAATGAATACGATAAAGCAACACAGCATGCGTATGGATATTGATGTCAACCAATTTAAAACTAAAGTTAAAATGATGCATGAAGGCAATAATTTATTGAAAAGCGTGTTGACATGCCTTATTACAATGTGAATTTTGTATACCAATCCGTATCGCAATAAATCATCACATATATACTTATTGTTTCAAATTGATTAAAAACCCTATGAAATGATTTTTAGCTCATCAATTTTTGGAAAAAAAAAATGAGCTATTGTCATCACCTTGGCGTCGGCGTCGGCGTCTGCGTCGGCGTCTGCGTCGGCGTCTGCGTCGGCGTCCGGTTAAGTTTTGCGTTTAGGTCCACTTTTTTCAGAAAGTATTAATGCTATTGCATTCAAACTTGGTACACTTACTTACTATCATGAGGGGACTGGGCAGGCAAAGTTAGATAACTCTGGCGTGCATTTTGACTGAATTATGTGCCCTTTTTATACTTAGAAAATTGAAAATTTTGGTAAAGTTTTGCGTTTAGGTCCACTTTTTTTCAGAAAGTATAAATGCTATTGCATTCAAACTTGGTACACTTACTTACTATCATGAGGGGACTGGGTAGGCAAAGTTAGATAACTCTGGCGTGCATTTTGACAGAATTATGTGCCCTTTTTATACTTAGAAAATTGAAAATTTTGGTTAAGTTTTGTGTTTAGGTCCATTTTATTCCTTAAGTATCAAAGCTATTGCTTTCATACTTGCAACACTTACTAACTATCATAAGGGGACTGTGCAGGCAAATTAATGTAACTCTGACTGGAATTTTGACAGAATTATGTGCCCTTTTTATACTTAGAAAATTGAAAATTTGGTTATGTTTTGTGTTTAGGTCCACTTTATTCCTACAGTATCAAAGCTATTGCTTTCATACTTGCAACACTTATTAACTATCGTAAGGGGACTGTGCAGGCAAAGTTATGTAACTCTGACTGGCATTTGGACGGAATTATGGACCCTTTATACTTAGAAAATTGAAAATTTGGTAAAGTTTTGTGTTTTGGTCCACTTTACCCCTAAAGTATCATAGATATTGCTTTCATACTTGGAACACTCGCAAACTATCATAAGGGTACAGTAAAAGGACAAGTTGCATAACTCTGGATGTCATTTTCACGGAATTATGGCCCTTTTTCGACTTAGTAACTTTGAATATATGGTTAAATTTTGTGTATCAAGGCTATTGCTTTCAAACTTCAAATACTTTCATGCTATCATGAGGTTTCTGTACCTGGCAAGTTGAATTTTACCTTGACCTTTGAATGACCATTTACTCTCAAGGTCAAATTATTAAATTTTGCTAAAATTGCCATAACTTCTTTATTTATGATTAGATTTGATTGATACTTTGACAAAACTACTCTCACCTGACATACCACAATGGACTACACCAAAACCATCGCCCGTGCCCCACCCCCCTTCCCCCCCCCCCCCGAATCCCCCCCCTATTTTTTTTTTAACATCATCTCACAAATGACCACCACACCCTCACACTATAACCCCCCCCACCCCACCCTCTCCCCAATTTTTTTTGTAAACGGTTAAAAAACAAAACTATTTATTTTGATTATTTTATGTTTGAAATACCGTCCAGCCATCGCACCCAAGAATCCCCCCACCCCCCCTCCCCCCACCCGAATCCCCCCCCACATTTTTTTTTAAGATAATCTCACAAATTACCACCACACCCTCACACTATACCACCCCCCCCACCTCGACCCCCCCCCCATTTTTTTTTTGAAACGGTTAAAAAACACAAATATTTATTTTTATTATTTTATGTTTGAAAAACCGTCCAACCATCGCACCCAAGAATCCCCCCCCCACCCCCCCACCCCCCACCCCCCCCCCACCCCCCCCCGATTTTTTTCCCCTTTTTTCGCATTTTTGGGAGATAATGTAATAAATGTCCACACCCCCACACAATGCACCCCTCTTCACTCCACCCCTCCCGCCTTTGTGATTGAAAATGAGAGTCCCTTCACCTTTAAAAAGAAAATAGATGAGCGGTCTGCACCCGCAAGGCGGTGCTCTTGTTTTTAATGTCGTCTACAAGATAAATATGCAAAAACAACACATAATTTGTATATGAAATGCTGGTCACCCATTTGGGAATACATCGAAGGAAACCCAGAAGTGCAATGATTTAATTGCAAAGCGGGTTACAGTGTGTATTTTATTATAGCAACCCGTTTCCCACTTAAGTCGTTTTGCAATAACTCATCACACAGGTTCTACAATAGTCACATTTATTGAAAACTTTGAAAATAACGTATCAAATGTCGTTTAATAGGATTTAACAGAGGTGTAAGACTCTGCTTAAAAGAAATTATATTGAAAATGATTACTTTCATGAGTAAATGTGATACCAGAATTAGTTTAAAACAAGATTTCCATAATGCAATACGCAATTGAAGAACACCCAGATATGCAATATTTTAGTGCAAAACGAGTTTGAGTGTTTTATTACAATAAAACCGTTTTGCAATAGTTTTTGCATAAACGGATTTGTGTGTTTTAGTGTAATTTGACATTTGTTTTCTAACCCGTTTTGCAATAAACCCGTAATTATCAACAGGGTACACATATTTCTATAAAACTCTAGTCCTTGCAGGGCGAGCGCCTTACAATAGTCACTTTTCTTTCTAACACATTCACTTAACCTTCACATATGTGTAAAATAAAGATAAAAGGGGGCTAACATACTTTTTTTTCTGAAAAGTCAATTAACAACAGTCCTTTATAGCGCGGAAAGCATGCGAAAGTTATACTCTATGTACAACATTACGTCATTCTTCCTCAAGGAAAGCGTGGGCATAAATAGTTGATTGCTGAATAAAAACTTCGTAGCGTAGAGAACCCTGAGATCTTTCCTTTTTGTAATAGAATTGGAAGTGCATTTCTGACAAAGGTTATTGTATACACATTATGTGGGGAGGGAATATATTCGGCTGAATGGCTGATATGATTACCATGAATGTGATTGACAGATGGCGTAATGTCTTCGATGTTTGGAAATTGCTATTACTATTTGTCACACGACTCAAGCGTGAATGTGGATGAACGATGAAGGCATACATTAATTGCAAAACGGGTTTATTGCACTACGGATTGTCAAAGAGCTTGCATTCGCATGATTTGTGTTTGTATTTTTGATTATTTCAGTTTTTTCTTATACATCTTATTTGTTCCAGTATACCGACATTTGGATGACTCGCCGACTGTGAGCATGGAAGTAGAGCTACCATTGCCACTATCGTCTTTGCCTGGAACTGCTGTTGCTAATGCATACATTAAAAGTAAACATTTTTTTAGTAATTTTGTATTGAATATTACAATATTTACTTGAAATCAATATTATACACACCCACGTATACGCGCTGTTTATATTACTTGATAATCGGTTTGGATAGCTGATTTGAATTATTTAAATATTTTCGAAGATTGTAAATATGCTTTCGAGGAAACCTATATATAACTATACAAAATGTGTTTACATTTATTAGTGAAAGCATACATTAGTTTTGATCATTTACTCTGAGTACGTGTCACCAAGACAATCAAGGAATATATATCTTAAATATATTTAAGATAACAGTTTGCATATGCTAATTGTAAGCGATTGGGAAACTGTGATGTCAGTCATCCGACCGTGCATCCGTCCAATTAGAAATGTATCCGTCATTTTGTTTCTTCAAACGACATCTCTTTAACCTCTGGTCAAGATTTGGCAAAACCCTCTTTGGTTGGTCCCCGATGGAAATATTAAAATCGCTCATTTTCTATGTTTTATGAGGACAAGGGCCAAAAGGGGTTTACAACTAAAAACGTTTGCGTAACATATTCTCCTCGGAAACCGCTTCGAATTAAGGTCCGCGACAAGGTTTGTACGAAGTTACCACTGGCGTCAGAATTTGCCTCGCTAAGGAGGTGACCAAATCTGCCTAGACTTGCATTAGGACATAATGTGTTTTAAATCTTATTTTCTCACATCACAAAGCCACATGCAATCAAATTTGGTATGACACTTCTTGTTTTTTCAAATCATGCCCCTGTAGTCCGAAACTGGTGACGCGTAAGGGGTCGCCTGTGTTTCTTCATCGACACACATTATTTGAACCCGCAAAACACAAAGCATTTATACAAGTTTCGTCATGTAGCATCATCTAATGGTTTTCTACACAGTTGTTTAAATAAACCGGCGGCAAAAACTGAACTCATACTCGTAGGCATAAGTTCTGAAAAAACAAACAACACAAAATTGAACAACTATTTTACTTACGTGCACAAATGAGTGTTTAAATCAACTAAAAGTAGCCAGACAAAACGTTAACAAAACAGTGAACTTAGATTAGTGTCCAGTTCCCCCTTACTAATCGCATGACACACCTTTTTTATTTCTAAAATACGTTCAACCAAGAATGATATTTACAATCGCTATTTCTCACTAAGGTTAAACGTTTTACATTAATAACATTAGTATTTGAATTAGTATAGTGTAACATTGTGTTAACAGGTCGTTGCTCAGGCGCAGAAAATCCCGAATGTAAACAATAACAATCAACTGGTGTAGAGGGTAATGTGTGAGGCATATCACGTATTTGTCAAAAAGAATTCAACGCCAGGCAGTCGTTAAGTATTACACATTCAAACAGACATTCATGGCATTATGGAATATAATGTTATGCCTTGTATAATATGCACCTCTTTATAATGAAATATATTTTTGATTTGTACAAGCAACATGAAGGTCGTACGGAAAACATAATTCTAGTGGAAGTTCTTTAGACATGTTTCGTGAGCCAACATATACTCATAGCACGACTGTAATGTAGTCAATATCCACTTTTTTCGTAATCCGTTTATGTCAAATATCAATCCACTGTTCTTATATGTGTTTGTTTTATTGTTATTATAAAAAGTGAAACTCCAGCTGCTGGAGCAGTATTACCTCCTCATTATACACAATTAGTTGGTCCTTTATTTAAGTGACTAATTGCCATACAGTACGAAACAGCACAATACGAAACAACATACACACATGAATGTCATTAAAGGGAATTAATAGCAAAACCTGGAATATGTGCGATAGTATAGAACTGTTATTAAACCAAGAAAGAAATAAAATTGAATGTGCTACGCTTGGGTTTTAACCCTGGATGTCTTATCAACGATGCGAGCGCAATACCATTTAACCATGGACGGTTTTGTATTAATATCGTAGTTAAAACGCTATCTCGCTCAAACACGTTTTTAAAATGATCAATGAAAAGCGCCTCAAACCTTTAATTGCATGTTTCCGATTTCGTTTAATCAACGAAGATATATTTTAAACATTGTTCTTAACAAGAGTGTTTTTCGTATATATAAAATAATGCATACGTTTTTGTTTTGATTCTTTGACAACTTAAACATTATGGTTTTGCCTGACTGATGAAAAGTTCTACATAGTTATTGTATGCCAACATACAATTCGATCGATTTAAAACAAAAATGTGCAATAAACAGCAATGCAGTGCTATTTGATCAACTCAAAACATTTAGCCTTAATCACATACACATTGCCATAAAATGCCCTGCGCAGAAGAATATGCAGTATTATCTCGTAGTATCTTTACCCATATAAAAATAACGTGAAGCCACACAGTAAATGAGATATGTATGATTGCAATCCTGAACAGCTGTAATGAAAAGTAAATATCGGGTAACAGAGTACGCTTACATAGTCAGCCCCTTTGTATAAATCACCAGGTAATCTGATGGATGATCCGGTTTCTTGTGTACTGGAAGGAGTGGACAAAATGTTCAACGAACCTCAAGGCGATGGTGAACAAAACATGATGTATACAGCAACTATTGTCTACGGAATGTATTTCCTGAAGCACACAGGGACAATGAACGCTCAACATGAGGATTATGGCATTAGATACATGAGAAATGGTATGTGAATAACACGCTTTATATATTGCATGTTTTATTTGCAATATATTCCCTTTTATCGTCGCTTTTTGAAACCACTTTCTAAAACTATTGGCTCATTAAACAATATTCAAGTAAAGTTACATATTCAGTCTTTTCATATACGTGTTAACAATGTGAACAATACATGATTTATCACTCGGTTAAATACACGTTAACAGAAAACGAATCCTTTTTAACTTTCTCGCTGGTTTTTAAGCGCGACTACTTTCGGCATATAATGTCGTTATAAGCACACTAACTTGCTACAACTTGTCACAAAAATATATATGCATGAGTGTTTGTAATACAATTAAGTTTACGCCAGTCGATTTAAGAGTGTGTATATATATATATATATATATATATATATATATATATATATATATATATAAGGCTCTTGGCTTAGATTATTTCGCGCCGCCTCTTGTTTGATACTTATTTGAACAATCGACTAGCGTAATATTCCATCTATTCGTATTTCTACAAATTGACAGCAATGACAGTAAACATCTTCACATTTAAACATGTTGCGAAAAAAAACACGTTAATAACTTGTATCGTCGAAAACAAAGGTATTTGCAAAAGATTGTTCAATTGTTTAAACTTTATCATATGTGTTGTATATGTATGATATCTACAACGCACATGATTTTTGTGGATAAGGTATATTTCCTACGGCTTTATTGAAACGGAAAAGCTCTTAGTCAAAAACAACAACGAAAAAGCAACATCACAGGCTTGATTTTGAAGAAAGTGTTTTCAAGATTTTTGGTCTCTTTGGATAACATACTAAATGTTAAATATCCAAAATATTGAAATGCAGTACACATGTATTTGCAATAAGATTACTAATTCTAATATACTCTAATGATGTCCAAGTTGTAAAGCATCAATACGGAATTGCATAGGAAATTGTATTACATTTTGTATGCTTTTATGCCTACCGAATTTTAAATTCTAGAATGTTTTCAGTTAACACGTTTGAAAACAAGCGGAACGTTAGGAATTCATCTTAAATGACCATGATTATCCAGTATTGTTCATCAATAGTCATATATTTCGTTTTATATCTTGTGTAGATGTTATAAGTATGAACGTGTTTGTTTTCGATTTTCCATGTCTTTCAATAGCAACACTGATCAGGGATCAAACAATATTTCAAGGCAAATCAACCATCTTAAAGTCGAAACGCGCATTTGGTAGGAGGTTGGGGTACTTTCAAAATGTTATATACATCTGCCTGTGTTTGGAGAGAACAAATATTGTCAATTTACGTTGCTATTAAAGCAAATAACCAGTTTAATACATTGTTCTCTTTAGTTTCATTCGATTTGATGCGATACAATATGTACCGAGAAACAACTTATTCAGAAAACACCCATAATCCTGAACAAAGCCATCTTTGTTTTTGCTGACAGTATTTATATGCGAACACTGCCGATGTTACTGTAAGTTGCTTTGTTCAAATGCATTACATAATTTAATCACAATGTGTTGTTTTTTTTTTTCATTTTTTCATATTTAACGTCAACCTTATGTTGCAGTTTCAATAATTGTGAGTATTGAACTATAATAACATGTAATTAAATATTCCGACAGGATTCTACCTGCATCTCTGAACCTGCTCATATAACTAAATTGTCGTAAGCCGCTTCTTCCATATAATAATAATAAATAAGACGGTTTAGCGCGAGTTTATTGATACTTTTGATATTTTACTGAATTCTTGAGACGATATAGGAATAAATATGTAAATTAGCTAAATGTTGTTTACCAAAACTCTACTTGCACTGCAACGTCATGGTGAAAACAATGCAATAGACAGAAAACGACAAAAATAATCCGTCAATTTAAAATCGCTTGAAATTACCAAATTATAAGATCAATAATATCGGACTTAACGACACTTAGGGGAAAGCCCTTTTACAAATGTTCTGTTAGCTTATGTGGCCAGATAATTGTTATTATTTGCCGATCTAGACATATATTCGAATGTTTAAGCTTATAAAACATCTACATACAAATAGTTATGCTTTTGTTCCAGGGATAACACGACAACAATCAATGTATCAGAAGGATGACGGGTCGTATGCTATATGGAAAACATATCCAACAAGTTTATGGTAATTATAATTCTGAGGCAACTTTTAATCTTGTACATCATACAATAATTACTAAGTGTATATAGTTGTTTGTTACCCAAACACATACATAATTATTGCATTTTCAAACAGATATAACACATATAAAAATGTGTTATGTCTGTTAATATTAGAAAATCATAACGTTTTACGCATAATAAATATAAATATAAATGTTTATCTTACACACGAATAATATAAAATAGTTATCATTTTGTCTACTAATTCTTAGAATGTTATAGACAATACTACTAATAATACGAATAATATAATATGCAAAAGTATCGGAAATGTTAAATAAGTTGTTCATACACTTGAACACATCATGACCCAATGTGTCTCACGCAAGACTTATTACCCAATATGAGTGGACAGGCCCGTAATACAAACATATATTTCCACAATAGGGTATCTGCACATGAATTTAAAATTTTAGATAGCATCAGTTTGTTTCTAAGCGTAACAGGGTATTCACTCTGACACTAATCTTTTAATAATACTTACCCAATAAAGACTGAGAGAAGTTCAGTGTGAGAGATACTTTGATGTATGAGTGAGTTCAATTACTAACAGTACATGCTTTTATTGTGAGATGATTTTATGGTCATCTATATAATTTTAAATAATAACTAAACATTTGGTCACTTGTTTGTAAAACCTTGCAAGAGATAGTTGGCTATTTCCAATTGCCACTTTGTACACTAAGTATTTTGTGTTTATGTTGATTTGTATTGTGCTGTTTTGTACTGTTTGGGCAATCGGTCACTTGCATTAAATAAAGGACCAACTAATTGTTTTTAATGAAAATTCAATACTGCTCCAGCAGCTGGAGTTTCACTTCTTTATATTGGTCACTGGTGAGTAAATTGTTATATGTTTATATAATTGTAATTTATTGAATTGTATGGTATTGCATATTATTGTGTATTACAGTGAATTATTTAAATTGTTATTATGATTGTTATTTGTTAACTATAACATGATTCTTATTCATGTTTCAGACCATCCTTTATACTTTATAGTATTAACAGCTTGGAACTTAAAAACCCTTGCGTTATAAATTCAAACCACGGCTACATAAGTATATGCAATCGTCTTGCAGTTTGTATCAAATGGATACTTCAAGGTCTGATTCAATCATAATTCATGAATATGTTAGTTTTCAAAATATGTTTTATCGGCGCTCAAATTCAATTTAAACATTCAAATACATAATAGTCTAAGTAGGTTGTTGTTCGATTGTGTAGCGACCATACGTTGTTCAGCTTTGAGTACAGGTGAAAGAACATAGATTTTTTTTTATAAAACATCACATTTATATATAGTTTATAGTGGAGGTTTAAATAGAAGTGGACGCGTTTATTTGAATCGTTCTGTTGGTTTTCTTTGCTCATGGATGGTAAACCAGGAATGCTATAATATATAGAGACAAGCCAAAACTCCCATGCTAGTTAACATCTCGAAAAAAGAGCGGCCAAAGTTGAAATTGCAATTTGTATGCAAGAAAAAGATTAAAACTTTTTTGTAAGGCGTGTCACAAATACAAATATTAATAATGTGTGCTTAAAGGGGTAAGTATGGTTTTCGTTTTTCGAGACACAATTAAACAAATATTGTGTGTGTACTATAAAATAGTCCTGTCATTTTGAGGTATTCATGATGAAACATATTTGATGGGCGGATGCAATAACAGATGGATGAAAGGACGGATGTACAGTCGCTTATCTATTGCCCTCATTGAAACATATGGTAGAGAAAATCAAAGCGTGCTCTTGAGAAAATCTCAAATGCGATTTCACTTAATTGTTTTCATATTTTAACAAACGCAAGTTCGAAAGTTGTAGAAAATATCCTAAATTTGACCAAAACAATGCCTCCGTTTAAACGTTGATTTCCATAAATACACTCTAATAAAAAAATTACAATGCGTGTTTATGTTGGTAATAGTTTTAATGCAGGTTCAACCTGTCACCTAAGTACATAAATATTTGACTAACTAATTGTATAATTAAAACTATCTCTTTACAATAACATATGTGTAAATGTTTAAAGGTTAACGGCATTTGTTGCCAAAGTATTCTGCCAAGCAGAGCACCTTGAAAGAGGAATGTCTGATCCAAATAGCCTGCAGAAAACGTTAGCATACATTTCTAAAAACAATTTGGAAGGTTCTGGCGATTTCCGCGACGATTCTCCGGTGGTACAAAAGGAAATGCAGGTAATAGCAACCTTTAACATTAATTAATTGAATAAAAGTAATTAATAATTTGCATTTCATAAATTCATAAATTATATCTGTTGGTCACACAAAACATTTCTGAATATGTTATGCACTAAACGTATAACGATTGCTGTACACCAAAGGTTTGTTGACGGTAATGAATTTCACATGAATTAGTTTGTTATAAATTGTTTACCTGGCTACTAATTTATTGAACTATCTTCGTCTATTATTGAGGATTGTTCACAGTTTGAGTGATGTTTTCTTGTTCGATCGTTTTTGACAAAATAACTTGTATGTATTAAGTGTTGATAAAACAGTTAACAGTAGTTAACATTTACTGGTATGTTATGAGTGATAAGAAATAACCAGAAAACCGTTGAAAAAAGTACTTTATTTGCAACCGATATGGCACGGTAAGGTCGTCTCGTGTGAGAATGTGTTATAAACATATAATAAAATAATAAGCGCGTAACGTCTGAGAAACATATTAAAGTCTCAAATGGATTCGGCATTGACGGAGCAAAAGGAAGAATGATAGTTGTTCATGATTAATTTCGAGCTGAGCACATTTTTTCAAGTTGTGTCTTGCAAGAAAAGAAAATGTATATGCGATTTATATTACAACAAAAAAACTCACTATCTTTTAATCAAATAGGGCCAGAATTTGAAACATTATTTTGCAGGGTGTGTTCGGTCAAGGCGAAACAAGATCAGGTCCCTCGTTGACATCTTTTGTTCTTACCTCCTTGCAAGAATGCCCACAACGAACTGTGGTATGGCCATGTTATTATATCAATTTGCTTTATGGTTTGCCATACAACAAAATAACTTAATTGTGATTAGAAACGTTCAATCCATTTAAATAATTGTATAAAAATGTTCAATATGAAGACATTAATGTATGTAGATAGATTCGTTTCAAACCATAAGTTAATCATGTCTGGTTGATATAAAAAATCTTACGACTTAAGTGACATATTACATTTTCAGGAGGTATACAATTCCATAAACCGAGCGGTGGCGGCACTTGAGAGATTGCCAATTAACGTAAGGAAGAACAATCCATATCTTCTTGCAATATCAACATACTCTTTAGCATGTTTTCATGTCAGTGACAAGACACACGAATTTAGAAAGGATCTCTACGAAATCAGACGAAACGATGAAGGTACAACATTTCTCATGATTTTATCTGTTCTGTCTTTTTGTCATCAAATACAAAGTTCAAAAGGTTAAAGGTGTGGTTTATAGTCTGCTTTAATAACGTATGCATCTTCAGCCGACTTCGATTAACCCCCCGATCACTGGGATTTAAGTCGTCCGTTTACATATGGCGCACAAGGCAGCCGCGGCACATTTCCCTTACGGGTACCCATTTATATACCTGGGTGGAGAGGAGCAGGCGTGGGATTTATTGTTTGCTCAGAATAATCCAGTGCCCTTAATCAATTAATCAATTATCAGTATGTCAGTGTTCAATATTTTAAATTGAATGTGTATTGCGGTCCTCTTCGACGTTCTCCAAACAGCATATGTTAATGAATTACTATATTTTGTGTAACTGGCACCTCAAAGTATTAGTTTAGCAGGCTTTAACTAATAATATGGTAACAAATTTTGTTTAAAATTCTGAAAACAAATAACGGTAACTATATTTGTTTTGATAATGATTTGGACAATATATGATCGTTCTAGAAAGACAATTACAATATCAATGATGTCGTGTAGTTGAATCTAGTAACTATCAGCAATTGTGATGACGTATTTGATATGTATGTCCCTCCATTTACATCTGTGTTTTTAAATCTGCATAATGTTACTTAATTAATGGTATCTGAGTATGATTTGAACGGTTAACGCAATATATGGTAAATGCTCTCCTTTGTGATCGCTTGTTCACGTCCCGGTGAAGATGCGTTTGGTCGGTGGTCACAATACTTGACCAAGAAGGATTTTCCTGTGTTTTCCGGTTGTTGCCCACAACATACAAATAAAAACCAGTGACTAGTTGGCAACACATTCAATTGCTACTTCCAGGTCGCATGTATTGGTCAAATAGCGGTGTTGCGGACTCATATGCAATAGAGACGACGGCATACGCCCTCCTTGCTTTTCTGAAATTTGATGACTTTAAAACAAGCCACAAGATAGTCGCATGGTTGATTACACAGAGCGATGCGATTGGAAAATGGCGTTCAACGCAAGTAAGGAAGCATACTTGGTGTCCTGCCCATACCGACATAACTCAGCAGAAAAAAAAAACATTTTCATTGATAGGCCATATGATGTTTTTGATGTTGTCTTATTCCTTGGATTTACAAAGAAATTGAACAAATAATTGAACTGATGAATCAAAATTACCACCAACAGCCTATAGTTTCCGTTTTCCTGAAAAGTTCAACTTCAAATTATTCGTTTTTTATAGGCCACAGTGGTTGCCATGCAAGCCCTAGCCACATACAGTGCGCGCACGTACAATACAGAGGTCGACCTGAAAGTTGTTATTGAAAAGGGATATTGGAAAACGGCAACATATGTTTACAGTGAAAACTCCCTACTGCAGATACTTATTCCGGACGTACGTAAATTCTATTTATACATGGTCAGCAGAGTGTTAGGCCTTTCCTGGGGACATAGAAAAAAATGATTAATCCCGTTTTGAAAATGTAAATAAAAATGACGTGCAGGGCAAATAATCACGGTGCCTAACCAATACGGATAATATTGGAAACATTTATACTTTTCCGGATTATACGCGAAACGGCAACGGATCATGTCGGAAAATAAACAAGGTAAAATGCAGGATGCACCTAGTATTGGAAGTGAAATTGGCCACAATACCGCGTTAAACTGCCACATACTATTGCTCACGGAACATTATAGTGTTTCAGCTAATGGTTAACTTCAAAATTCTTTATGAAAATAAAACATATTATATATTAACGAACGAAAACAAATGAATCATACCTTCCTCATACTTATGAAATAGTTAAAAATACTAGCTTTTTTGTAACTGGAGAGAAAAATATATATAAAACTACTACTTTACATTGTTGTTATAATCATTCAGAATTATAATGAAATTGTAGGAAATTACTGGCAACTTCAAAAACGTGAGTATATGCGTTTTAAAGGGTCGCATATTGATTTCACGGGTATCGGATAACACACGAAACCACAATATACTGGCACAGGATAAATTCCGGAAATACATCACTGAATAAAACACGAACTCGATTGATACATATACAAATTATTACGTGTTTTTCGGCATGTTTATTAACAACATGTGCACATCGTATGTTAAACGTTTAATATAGTACTAGAAGTTGGTGACGAATTTTGAACTACCGGTATGGTTGCAATTTCCAGTCATGTGCCTGTAACTGAAAGAAATTCATAACGGCATGCGTATATAGGTTTCTAGATTTAGGGAGACAAAAAACGTACCGTAATCATTAAACGAAGATATTAATAAGGCGTATTATTTCGTGTAAGAAAAGCGTATGATCTTAACTTCCGGGTATTGCGCAAAAGACATTAAAGCACCCATGAAATGTCATTTCACTAGTACCACATGTCGTACATTTAAATTCCAATTAACCGCTAGATTTATTTACATTTCACTTTGATTCCTTAGGAGATGGCTGCATTAATGTAATTTGTTTGGTAGTATTTTTCTTTGTTTACAGAAATCATGCATTTGATTCACCATCGAAGCGCGGAAAGCAGCAAAGAAAATCTAAACGGTCCGATATAAGTAAACCGCATGAAGTCGCAAGGGGCTGTTTGCCAATACGGCGCCACCACAAATGTGATGAATCGAAGATTCCGCCGCCAATCACTCGTCTTGGTATAACAATGCAGGACAATAGGAAAGTGTAAATTTTATTCTGTCAACCTTAACAGAGACATTGGAGCTAACTTAATAAGGTTGAGTAAGTGTTCGAACCTGCAACTACCACATTAGGAGACCAAACTGTTCACTACGGAATAGAACGAACTATGTTCGACACTGTAATAATCAATTGTATTCAGTACAATGTTTTAGTTCTTTCATGATTGCATGGTTTATACAAAAAGTTAATAACTTTTCAAACACTTCGAGAATGTGTCTTTTAAAGTAATAGACATACAAGTTTTAAACGTATAACTACAAAATTTCAACATGTTTTCTACAAATCAAATTCAATAATGTTAAACTTTACCTCAAATCATAGAATTTTTGCCACGTAGTGAAACTCTTCTGTTAATCAAATCAAATCTTTGTTTCAAATATTTTCTAAAATTAATTAAATATATAGAAAATGAATACGCTTTTATTAAAATATTTAAGAGTCCATAAAATTAATTTTAAAATTATGTCATTTAACATTAAAAGATGTCTGACATGGTAACAATTATGTACATCGTAAACATGACAAGATCAGGGATATCATATATTTATGTTGATTTATTTTTAATTGATATGAATACTGTCTAGTAACAGTATTAAGAAAATAATTATGGAACTCGACAAATACAGAATTCCAATAAGTAGTACACTGTATACCACTGTCGGCACAGCTTCACTATTTTCATAAGAGTGATAAATGATGCGGTCTACCCACAGGCACATAATCAATTAAATATTTCCAAACATTATTGAACTACCGGTAAATCTCTATTATTTCAGTTACATTGACCTTGACATACTTCAACAAAACCTATAGACATTAACAATACACAACTAGAAATTATGTTTCGGTATCTACAAAAACCTTACATTTTGATGAAAAAAAATGTTTTTACAAGCTTAAACAAATATTACAAATATGTGGCTTACCTAATATCGTTTGTAGCTAGTTCTTGTCCTATATTTGTAATCACATATTTTGCACTCATATATTTTTTATTGTTGACAACAATTTTAACTGAACATTCTAAATGTAAACAGCTATCTAATGGTTGCTGGGTGGCTTTTTCATGTTCATGATTGTTGCAGTTCACCTCAAACAATGCATTTTCCACTCCAGACTCATCATTGTATCTGTCTGCTTTACAAGGAGAAAATTTACAGATAAAAACACACAACTCTCTTGCTTGTCTTCAGTCTCTGCAGTTTTAAACCCGAAAAAAACATCGGTCGGTCGTGACATTCTGAAATAAATTATAATAATCATAGCAATTGACATGTTCTAGTGTTCCGACGTCATGGGATTGAGCCTATCAACTGGCACACGTATCATCCGTGGTTACTTTACACATGCCATGGGCGTGGCAATTAATCAAAGCAGGATAAATTGTTTCAATAAAGTTTACATTTAATGATACTCTTAAATTGTACAATTACTCAGTCCACTGCTATATCCAGTCCAAGAAATTTCGAACAGTAGCCTTAAGTCCATTGAATTAACTTGTCAACTGAGACTAAACTAACCATATTCTATCTCGAACTTCAAAGTCAGATGTTAGGGCACTGAAGTCTGAAACAAAAAGAATACATTAATTAGTGACTTATGAAATAAAAACTGTTGTATGTTAAACATACATCGTGTACAAATAAAAGAGATACTAGCTCTAAATGTTGATAATGAATTAATCCTAAAACCTAAAACAAATACCTAAGTATGTGTACATTTGAAGAGCGCAATTGTAAAGAAGGGAAGTTTCACGATTGGGAAAGTATCTCTTAATCTAAATCATAGGTTACACACAACTTATTTCACCTAATATTAACTATAATATTCAATTGTAATCACACAAAAGTAAACAAAAATAGTTTAAAAAATAACTAATAATACGACAACAATCATATTTTACAATTAACACTATTAAACTGGTCTTAAAACTTTATTTTTCAAACTGTTATCAAATCGTGTATATAAATGTTATATTACAATAATCAACGGGTTCTTATATCTTACAAATATTATTGCTGAATCGGTCGTTCAACAAAAGCACGCTGTCTACATCAGATTTTTTATTATTAAAGAACCTTTATTGTGTGTAACCTTAAATGCCTAGTTTTAATAACCTTTTTCAGTGCAGGGTCAAGACATTTTTCATGCGTTAAGACAGTGATCTGAGGAACGAGAAGTAACAGACCCATTTCATTCAACAATATAAAGCAAAGAAATTCTTTAAATGATTTACATATCAGGATGTTTCAATACATTCTTTAAACGTGCTATACATGTACTTAAATTCATTAGTCTCGGCTATTATCCGGTGCCTACTTCATGCATTATCCGTTGCCAGCAATCGACATATAAAATACTTGTTTTTCTACAAACTAAACCGCCACTCATCATGGCAATGATTTCACAAGAATTATGCGGCATTTTTCATCAGGAAACTAGCTCAGAACTTTGAAGTTCATTGTTTATGAGAACCAGTATCTGCATTTAACTTTCGTTTCCACAGGTTGTGTGCCTGATCTTTTGGGCAATGGAAGTTCCCACTGCAAATTGACGTTTTTGTTACTGAGCACGAGTATATAATTTACTAAATGAATGTCTTAGTTGTTCCGTATAATATTGGTTTGGTGAAAAATGTTAACTTAAAAAGAGAATATTGAAAATAAAAGAACACACTTACCTCAAAACAGTCAATAATTACTGATGTTATCCGATGCCGTTTTATGTATTAGCTGGAACCTCACACGTGTTTCCAGTATTATCCGTATTACTTAGGCACCGTGATAATGGAGTGGAATCGATAAATCGTCGGATTAAGGTTCTCGATTGCGATTTTCGATTGTGAATAATAGCAACCGATTAATCGAGGAACTTATTCGGGATTTTCGTAACTAAGAAGTTGTCTCCCATTCGGGTAGGTATCACGAGAATCCCGGGTAAAGGTTACGCATTCGCAATTAATTTCCTTCTATATTACATATAAAACAGTTAAAGTTCGATATCAATTTTTACCATGATCAAGCAATGATCCACTATATCATCATACATCATTAGAAAGATAAATGCATAATCTTTTGAAAAAAAAAATGGATGTCATTAAATTCTATACGTTGTAACTCAAAATATTCACCTTAGAATAGGCAAACCGGTTTTGACAGCTGTGCAGGCGACCATTTTGGGCTCAAATTGTATGACCTACTTTCAAAGCCGGGAACCATCATCAGAAAAAGTAGAGCACAAAAATGGCTTTTTTCTTTTTGCTTACAAATATACCTTCAAATTAATACCAAAAACAACCATTTGCAATGTATTTTACAAATCCTATGCAGCATGCACTGAACAATGTGTGCTAAGTATCAAACTGACTGCATGTAACCCTGCAAACAGGAGTTCCGGTTTGGGGTTATGTGACCTTAAATAAAAAGCGGTCCGTCTGAAATGCGTATATGACTCATATCCGCGGATATGACCGAAAAGTGCGGATATGGACAAATACAGGCAATATCGACACTTTTTCTGCAATGTTTATTTCAATGTTTGATAACAAAAAATACACAATATGTGTTAAATATGTTAGTATTGTCTGAAAATATAAAAAATTAATAGACATTATCATTTTTCTAACTCTAAATTCATATCCGCGAACATGACGAAGTGCCAGAAGATTGGTTTAGGGCTACACACCACAAACAATATAACCACGCCGACACCACATATGTTTTGTTGTATAAGTTTACATAATGTTTATATAATATACTGAATGTATTATTATTCTTGATTTTGTCTCAAAACTGTAGTATTTAGATATACAATATTCTTTAGAAAATAGTAAAGTATTTTGGGCCGATTATCGCCAGACGACAAGTAATTAATGATGTTACTTTTCCCTGGTTATATTTTTATTTGAATACAAAATTTTGAATTTATTTAAATATACTGAATGTTATGAATGCAGTAAATATTGTCTGAAATGTCACTGTTTCAATTGGCATTTTTCATTTGAAAATAAATGATGATTTCAAATGCGCGAATATGATATAATCGACGAATGTGGTTTATCCAATAAAGGATCTATATTTGTAGTGCTATTATAACTTTATGCACGGTAAAAATATCTTATATTTGATTGCTACTATTTATTTTATGCTTTCCGGTGGTTTATTGAGTAATATCAGTGAATGAAAACTGATAATTTAACTGTTTCAAACAGTGAAAATTAACAGTGAAAATTATCGATAATTTTCACTTTTTACTGTGAAATGACGTCATGTTTTTGACGAAATGACGTCATTATCCCAGCGAAAATCTTTATTTAAACTCTTAAACAATGTGTCCAGATTTTCGTAATTCCGTCTTGACAGAGTTGTCGTTCGTGCGGGTAGGTATACTTACTTCCGGTGTTAAGGAAAACAATGGGGAAATACTACTGTTCCATCGTAAAATGCCATAATTTTAGCGGTATAATCGGTAAATTTAAAAAAAAGTAACATTACATAAATTGCCTAAAGACTCCTGTACAAGAAAAGGTTGGATGATAGCAATTAGCCCGAAAAATTGGTTTCCAACGGCGTATACTCGCGTCTGTTCCGACCATTTTAGAGACGGAATCGGTCCAAACTCTGTTGACCGAAACAAAATTCCTACTGAAAATTTACCTCATCGCAAAGTAGTACCAAAACATGCAAGAAAGCAGCGTATATTAAGACAGACACTTCCAGAAAATATCATTGTCACCTCTGCTCTACATTTCCATTCGTAAGTACCAGACAGGTAGCATGTTTTGTAGTCATAATCCATATTGTCCACATCATGTTCAAAGGGTTAATAAAAATATACGTCTCCCCTATAGTTTCATCCATTCCTATGAATTCAGCCACCAAATGTAAGACATATTTTGATAAACATGAGGTATTTATCTTTGTTTTTGTCAGAAAAAGTTTAACATGATATTAAAAGGGTAAAATAAAACACAATAGATCTAGTCAAATTTTGATAAATTATAATGATCATTGCAATTGACATGTGCAAGTGTTCCGACGTCATGGGATTGAGCCTATCAACTGGCACACTTATCCTCCGTGGTTACTTTACATATGCCATGGGCGTGGCAATTAATCAAAGCAGGATAAATTGTTCCAATAAAGTTTACATTCAATGATACTCTTAAACTGTACAATTACTCAGTCCACTGCTATATCCAGTCCAAGAAATATCGAACAGTAGCCTGAAGTCCTTTGAATTAACTTGTCAACTGAGACTAAACTTACCATATTCTATCTCGAACTTCAAAGTCAGATGTTAGGGCACTGAAGTCTGAAACAAAAAGAATACATAAATTAGTGAATTATGAAATAAAAACTGTTGTATGTTAAACATACATCGTGTACAAATAAAAGAGATACTAGCTCTAAATGTTGATAATGAATTAATCCAAAAACCTAAAACAAATACCTATGTATGTGTACATTTGAAGAGCGCAATTGTACAGAAGGGAAGTTTCACGATTGGGGAAGTATCTCTTAATCTTAATCATAGGTTACACAGAACTTATTTTACCTAATATTAAATATAATCAATTATAATCACACAAAAGTAAACAAAAAGTAGTTAAAAAATAAGTTATAATACGACAACAATCATATTTTACAATTAACACTGTTGAACTGGTCTTAAAACTTTCTTTTTCAAACTGTTATCGAATCGTGTATATAAATGTTATATTACAATAATCAACGGGTTCTTATATCTTATAAATATTATTGCTGAATCGGTCGTTCAACAATAGCACGCGGTCTACATCAGAGAACAAATAATGAACATTAGAGATCATGCGAGAATAGGTGTACCTTATTTTGATAACCCTTTATCCCTTATAGTTATAAACTCTTTTTGATGAGTTCGTAGTCCCTTAAAACAAAAGTTAAAATTAAAATCTTTAATAGAAACGCTTTTTCAGTTAACTTCTGATGGGGAAAGGGTTTACTAAAATTAAAATATAGTATTGTCTTTAAATATGGCACCCACTTTAAAAGGATAAAATGCACAACATGGACTATTTAATAACAAATCTTACATAACTCCATGTTTAAATTCGTCCATATCCGCACTTTTCGGTCATATCCGCATTTTAGACGGACCGCTTTTTACCCGGGATACTCGTGATACATACCCGAATGGGAGACAACTCCTTTAGTTACGAAAAGACCGAATATTCGAGTTGTGTGTATGTAATTGGGCATTTCAAGACTAGTTTAGTATTAACATTTAAGAACCACTTCTCAACAAAACATCTTAATTTTGTGAAACAAAAAGGCTTAGAATTTCACAAACGAATTTTTGTATTCCTTCTACCTTTGTTTTCAATGACATTCACGTTATTCGATAAGCAACTCTATATCAACTATCTATTACGTTGTGAAAAAGAAAACCATTATAATTTTGTAAAAAGCAATTAATATGCATTACCTTGAATCATTTGAAGCTCAATGTTAACTTAAATCTAACATGCCGATTTGTTCTATTGTTTTCATATGTCGTTATTATAAAGGCTTGTGATAAAAGCTCTTCGCGAACTAAGGGTTTTGATGAGATATTATAATAGTCAAACAACGTTATTGTGTGCTTAAATATGATAATAGTTTTTATTATGGTCATTAATATCTGTTTCAATAATTTAGAAATAATAATTTAATCAATTTTGTCTGGTATCGCCATTATTCTTAGGCATCCAAAACACACTTTAACAATGGCATGGGAATGTGACGACTGGACTTTTTTTATCGTAAAGATAACGTTACAATATTTGCAAGCCGAAAAGGGTTACAACAATTGTTGATAAAGCACGATTCAACAACTTTAAACCTCATACGTATCCTCCATTCCGTAAGGCAATTATCGAGCGCCTGAAATATTTTACCGATTTCAGTGGTTTATACCTAATAAGGATACACTGTCTTCAGTGAAATAAAACATATATTCATTAGAAGAAATGCTAATTAAACAAGTATAAATTGAAACACAATGGACTTTAGATTTTAAAATTTACCTTTATTTTTAAATATTAGCTGCCCGTACAGATCGGTCACAGAAAGTTCGATGTCACAGCTAGTGGAAGAGGGTCGGGTATATTACAGATTGACATGTTTTACAACAGAAAAGCTCGAGATGACGAAATTTGCCCTTTCGAAATCAGTGTAATTGATGTGCAACCCGTAGATAGCGATATTGCTAATAATCCAAACAAGGATCTCCTCAAAAGCAGGTAGTCTTCAGGGAATTATACATAAAAGCATTACAATCAAAGTTTCACTTGTAGATAGCGTTGTTGCACATACTCCATACGTAACAGACAGGTAGGTATTTTCGGAGACATACCGATCAATACATGATATGGTATTATATAATAATTGAATGAACGGTGGTTTACATAATCAGTTTGCATGAATTAGCAATTGCTCAATACTAAACACGTTCATAAAAATACTTTTAAATATAGGCAGTTTAAGCGTCATTCTTGTAACAAATTATCATTTGAGTCATCTGCCAGTTTCACGGAAGAGGAATCGAAGTTAACCTACGGTCTTTCCGTCTGTCCGTCCGAACTTTGTATAACACACACTACGTAAGCTTGCTACTGATATATTCGGTATTTATATAGAGGGCAATAATGGTGATATTTAAATTATTTAATTTTGTTTATGTAAATTATAGAATATGGTTAAAAATAAATGTCAATAGTCTGAACAATTTGGATCCAGCGGGTATTCAATAAAGGTTAATAAGGCAAGGGTATGTTGATAGAGAGTCCTATAGGTAGAATTCACTTTATTTCCCTGAATTATCGTCAAAAAGGTGGTTGATATGGTGATACAAATAAGTAAACACTGTCCGAATAATCTGATTTATGCGAGATTTCAAACCGTACTTAAGCTAGGTTGATTAAAGAAGGTATGTTGATATGAGGAATATGCAAGTATTTCAGTTTAATATTGTCATGAACAAATTGTGTTTTCTATGTTTACATAAATGCAAGTAAGTGAAAACTGTTCGGAAAATATGCAATAAGTAAAATATTATGCTAGGATGATACAAAATGGAGAGAAGGCCATGTGGGGAATATGCAAGTCAGTTCGTCAGATACATATTGGGTTGCTTCGGATACAGAAATAATCGGAAAATCACATTTGGATGATCCCGTCTCAGAACGTGTATTACATTAACCGAACGTCAGCTTAAAAAGACTGTTCTACTACTTTTACAGACCGTTAGAAAGCTTTTTTTAATGGTATGTCAAAATTTCAATGTAATAACATTAGCAAATAAATGTAACTGTGTAAAATGGACCAGATATATCTGCCTTTGTATTTTCTTTATAATTAGTCGCTTGTTTCCAAAACAAATGAGTTAAGACTAGGGGATAGTAATACAAGTTTTTATTGTCGTAGTGCCTCAGTATTGACATATATTTTGGTGCACGAAGCTGAAAACCGTATCTACAAAGCTACTATCCGAAACACACACACATATATATATATATATATATATATATATATATATATATATATATAATATCTCGATTTCAGAAAATGCAATGTGTGTGGATATTGCCAAGAACCTGAAGTCTCGGACTTTGATCTAGATATTGACCGAAATAAACGACAGGCAACGCATATAGCTCAACCCGCGCAGACATGTATTCAGTTTTCAGTAAAGTAAGGACGTGTTTCTATTAATTTCATATCAATTGTGATATCATTCATGATTACCCCTCGCTGGCTCAGTGTCCCCCTGTGGTAATTTTTGTTGTTATGAACATTAATAATATATTGAGCGTTAATAAAACAAAAAGAGACATATATGTTACGTAAGCATTCAATACATTTTTTAAGAAACTATTATTCAATGAAATACAGTTTTAAACATCGATTTGTCATTCGAATAGTTGGAACAATTCATGCAAAGTTCTAAAGACTTGAACTAAAATATAATATGTAAATAATTGGCAATTTATGCTTTGCTAGCATAATATTATTTGCTCGACAGTACATACACCGATGCAAAACAAAATACATTCTTATCATGGACACAAACAAGTCCAACGATACATTTAATGTTTACAATCTAAAGGCCACAATTGATTTCTATACGCTGGCGTATGCATTAAGTTTCAGTTTCGATTTCTGTTTTTGTGTTATTTTATTGTATTATTATTATTATTATTATTATAATTATTATTATTATTATTATTACTATTATTATTATTATTATTATTATTATTATTATGTTATGATTATTTTTAGGAGAAGTATTAGTATTAATTGTATTATCAGTAAATATTATCATTTAATATTATTTTTATTATTATCATTAAATAATATCATTAAATATTATATTTATTATTATGATATAGATCAGTATTAGTATTATTTATTCCAATTTGGGATTATAGATCGAAGCCGTCCACTCGTAACTCTAATGACGCTGGTTTGTCGATCGTTGAGGTCAACTTAGAGACAGGCGTTCGTGTTGTGGAATCGGACTTGTTTAAGGTCAGTGATATTTTTCGCTGAACCGTTGCCTATATTCATTACGTTTCCATTATTGTTAATATATTTGTCACATAAACGGAATCAAGCGTAACGATTTATTGAAATTTAAAGAAAACTATTAAACTTTCATTTTTCATATAAGCTTATGTAACAATTTTTAAACAATAAAGAGTTTTTATATTTGCTGGGTACTGGGTACCGTATTTAATACATTTCATCCTGTGTATTTGGTATGTTAAGATTAAACCATGCACAGATCTCTTAAACTGGTTTTCAAACATTTAACAAAGATGTTTGCTATTGTTTTGAAGTTAAATTGAAAAGCTATGAGGTCAATGCATGCGTTTATAGTTCTGGGAGGTACAGTGTGAATCTTACACGATCACAGCTCACACTTGTTTACATGTGTGGTGAGTTTTAACCTACCGCCGTTTTTACTTACGTACATTGTTCTGTGGGTATATTGTTTCTGTTAGTTAATATATTAAAAGCGTCCATTGATTTCAGGTAAGCATTGCCTAGGTTGTATTTATTGTTAAAAATATGCCTAGAAATGTATCGTTGTGTGTTGTTTTATATCCATTTGTTTAATAATAGTTTATTGCGTTGATAAAGACCAGAACCTCATTATTATGCTATATAATTATGTCAAGCCACTATTACGTAGATCTCAACTGTATCACCATGGAAATGCCCGAGTAACGCAGCACGAAAAGACAGCATAAAAGCGCGCGTTTTCTCTCTTAACAGTTAGTTCTACTACCGACTTCGTCGAGTTAACATAGCGAAAATAAGTAATTAAATTATATTTTTAACATAAAATAGGGACTTTGGGCACATAGAGACTGGCTATCCTCTTCAAACGTTCTGACAGCCTTGAAGCTGGATTCCTACCCATCAGCAGCCCGGATCGCTATTAGTTGATATATACGTCACATACCTTCCCACAAACACTACAAGGCTCCATACCTAGGGTATCGAGTCACACAGACATGGAGTCATTTCGACGTGTTCCGAGACATAAGTCTCCATACAGAGACTCGAGACATAGGTCTCCATACATAGTCCCGATACATAAGTCTCCATACAGAGTCCCGAGACATAGGTCTCCATACATAGTCTCGAGGCATAGGTCTCCATACAAAGTCCCGAGACATAGGTCTCCATACATAGTTCCGAGACATAGGTCTCCATACATAGTCCCGAGACATAGGTCTCCATACATAGTATCGATGCATAGGCCTCTATACATAGTCTCGATGCATAGGTCTCCATACATAGTCTTGAGACATAGGTCTCCATACATAGTCTCGAGGCATAGGTTTCCATACATAGTTCCGAGACTTAGGTCCCCATACATAGTCCCGAGGCAAAGGTCCCCATACATAGTTCCAAGGACGTAGGTCTCCGTACATAGACCCGAGGTCATAGGCGTACATAGTGAGTGTTCGATGTCATATGATTATAGCATTTGATTATACTTGATTTACTGTTTTAAAACCAATCATTGTATTAATAGACAATCATAAAGCGAAGTAGCTTAAGGAAAATTATATACTATTGTATTGTGCTTTGAGTTATTGTCTGAGCCATACTACATACTATAAAGACCGACGCTCGGTCGAAGACACGTTACAACATGTACCAGTTCATTGCGGTTTGAATTATACTACACTATGCTAAAGTTTGTGTTTTGTGTTGTGTGGATACGTATATTAAATACAATACCACACCATTGTAGCAAGTATGTATATCCGGATGACATCTTGAGATTCATATTTTCTTTATTTTCTCCATATTGAAGATGCAGAACGAAGGTGTGTTTCCCCGCTACGAGATTCCGAAGGATGGAAAAGGATTCGTTATCTTTTATCTGGACAGTGTATGTGAATAACAAATAAAAACATAAAGTAATATCATTCACACGTTTCATAATTATTTATCAAATAAATTCGTAAAATAAAGCACATTAAACAGTTAATACTTATTTATAAAAACGTAAGTAACACGTTTAGGGGACAGCATTTTAATCACGCGGCCTTTTCCGATTATTGCCACGCTTTATTGTAACGCTATGTAAGAATTGAGCTTGAAACACAAGTACTTGTATCAGCTTACAATTTATATATATAGTTACACAGTTCGCGAGTCTACCATGTTAAATCGTTGACTTCACCGAATTCTACTATCTTATATTTTTTCACTTACAATGAGATATATAAAACCATAAAGAGTGATTATATAAACTTATTTTTGTAGATAACGTCTGCTAAGACAAAACTTATATTCAGACTGGAAGACCAGTTTTCAGGCGACGATTCAAGCCGCCAACCGGCAATTGTTAAAGTTTACGACTACTACACGCCAGGTAGTGCTGTTGCATTGGAATAATTAAAAAAATGCAGATCAGTTTGGTTGCGTTCATGCGATATTATGTAGGCCATGGTCAAACAAAAATTAATTAAAGCTTAAAGCTAAAGCTTAATTAATTATCTTAATAGCGAAAATAACATTAATTGTAATCTTTTAGAGCGAATACTTTCATTATATTTGGAATTATAATATAACATACATTAAAACATATTCTTTTATGCTTTCCGGTGGTTTATAGAGAAAATCAGTGAATTAAAACTGATAATTCCACTGTTTCAAACACAGAAAATTATCAGTGAAAATTATCGATAATTTTCACTGTTTACTGTGAAATAACGTCATTTTTGTTGACGAAATGACGTCATTATCCAGCGAAATTCTTTAGTTAAACTCTTTAACAATGTATAGAAACTGTGAAAAAAAGCATCAAATAAAAAGACAATTTGTTGGATTCGATGGAATATCGATTTTAATTATTTCGTGATCATAGAAAATATATATTTTCAATCGTGGTTGCGCCACTCGTGACAATATTATTTTCTATGATCACTCGTGAATTAAAATCGATATTCCACCTAATCCAACAAATATCCTCTATTTTAGTATGATTGTCGTGCACTTGTTTGTTTTGAAAATATAAGAGAACTCACACGCCCCCATGTTTTCTTATCAAAACAGCAAAGTGCCAACTTTAAAACCGCAAAGAACTTTAGAATGTTAACTATAATTTAAAGACATAACAAATCGAAATGTATAGTTTTATCTTTGTTAATCTAACTACAATTTTATGTGACCAATACAGTTAAATGCTACAAAACTGATTATAACATTCATTGTACATTCATGTGACTAGAACCAGCACTTGGTGTCTATTGGGAAGATCTAAAAAAAACGCACCCACAGTGTTAGTGGTCACTATATCCACTACGCCACGGCGAGACATGCATAACTTATCACACAGTTAACACCGTTTCATTGCTAAAAATACGATAGATACTAGTATTATTTTTTATTACTAACAGGTAAAAATTTAAGAGATGAATGGATGTTACTAATGTTTAATACAAACCATTCAAAAGATAAGATATAAAACAGTTTACAATCTAAAAAAATGGCGAACAAAATCTAAAACGATCAACATAGTGAGTTCCTCCGTGGTATGTTATCAAATACGAAGGTTGTATACTGAACAATACTAATATGTTCGCTCGTATTACCTGCAACCAACATTGCGATTCATCAAATAATTACCATGTCTAAAAAATATATGCCTATAACATATAGCAGACACCTTATGTTTATACATCATTTATAAGGCATTGCGTTTGATTGATTTTTGAATTTTTCCTCTTCACTATGTAAATTACTACAGTATTCAGATATGAACATTGATATTTTTTTTGTATGAACTGACCGTAATTGGAAGCGAGCCAAAGAAATATTTGAAAACTTTTTAAAAGACGAACATGCAGTTGTGGACTTTGCGATTTTACATAATTCTGACATTCCGACGAAATCATTGAGGGTAAATTCTATAAATCCGTTTTGAGACAGTTTATTGTTAATACCCCCGTCACAGCGGATTGGCGGTATAACTGACTTCTCACTGCGATCTTACACAAGATAGGATCGCCAATGACACCGGTGTAGTGTTCATGAGAACGTAAACACTGCGAGCAAATTTATTTATACATATTCTATATAAACGCCAAGATCTAGGTTCCTTTTGCGGCCTGGTAAGAACTGTAAGGTAAGGTCCTAAGACAGCAGGATCAGCGCGGTGCGAACGCATGGTTAGAGCTAGACAAAAATGCAGTGGATACATCGTGTCATTACCGATGCTTATCACTCATCAGTATATTGACGTCCGTACCAAGACGGCGGAACAGAACATATCGTTTATCTTGTTCGATAATATGTGTTTGTATTATTTGAGAGTTGTGGGTGTTCTCTGATCTACGACCTTAGTATTTATTCGTCCTATTCGTTATCGTTTTTACTCCGTGCTTTCCTTTGCTTTTTGCACTGACATGGATTTCTACACGTCTAGTTCTTTCTGTTGATTGTTTGTTTTACTCTGAGCTGTTCTCTGTGCTTTCTGGTCTGCTTTTTTCCACAACAACATCTAGACTAAGGAATAACTTTTACTGGCGAAATTATTTTAAATCGAATGAAATATTTAAAACAATAAGTGTAAGTTTTTCTATTTGTTATACAACTATTGTGATTGTACAGTTGTGGCGCGCGGAAAAGTCGAATAAGGTTATGTATTAACCATGACCTTTCCGATGATCGCATTATAAACATATTGCATCCGACTCCGGTGTGGGAACGCCGCGTACACGTATATTAGAAAGATTGGGTAATTGTCGGAAGTTTGGATTTCATTTAGAAGAAAATATAACACAATAAGCGGTGTTGTTACGACTATCAGCGTTTTCCCAACACTAACCATTTAGGTTTTAGTGAGGGCGCAAGTCCTTAGTAAATGTATATTTGAATTAATAAACGCATAACCTAAACCATTTACAGTTGATATTTTGTCAACGATATCTTGTGTGCAATTATCATGTTTAAAAATAATTTGAAATTGTAGGTTAATATGTATTTAAATGTTGATATTACACAAGTTAATCATTGAAGTCTAGCAGATGTTAAATACCAATGTATCAAATAAAATTATATTTAATTTCAGGACGATCTTGTATAAAGCAGTACGGTATTGGCTCAAATCCTAAACCGGGAATAAAATATATGTGTGAGGACGGGAGCGACCAGTGTCAATGCATGCAGAGTAAGAGATTTAAATATAAAAAATATCATTTTTAACGTGTTTAACACGAATAATAGTTATTGCATTCTGTGTTGATTTAAAATGGAGATTACCAGTGAGTGGCAGTCCAAATATCTGACTATATAGTTAAATGATGATGATTATGATTACACTATTGGTTATGCTAAACTAATTTTATAATTTGTAAATATAAACATAGTCAATTCGTTTTAGTTTCAACTTATTAGACATAATATAATGATATTCAATACATGCAAATAATTTTGAGACGGCGATACTGATAAGCACTATTTCCACACAGCCGCTGTGAGCGACTAGCTATTATTCAATGTGAGTTCATAGTTATTTCCTCCAAATACACGCAATCGTATGACACATAAGCAAAGCATATGTATTTATTTGTTAAGTAAGTGTTTAAAAAGCATGAAGTAATTAAAGAAACTGTGTATATAGGAATTGTGTATGATTAGTTTCTAAAACAGGTACTGCCATATATCGCGTTAACATGCGTTTTATATTATCTATCTTTAAATTATCTGATTCTGAAATCAACATGTATCATGTATGCCAATGTAAAGTTGCTTGTGCGAGCAGCGAAAATGTAAATTACACATTTCAAAGTTATAAATACTAAGAAAATAACACGATGTGCATGACTACATAGCTTCTCTGCTAATAATATATCTTTACTTTTATTATTCCTATATATGCATATTAATTTTCATCGCGTTCGTATTTGATCATAGGTTCACTTTGCATTGAAACTAAGAATCTAATTTAAATATTTAAAAGGTCAGTGTATGAAGCAAGTGAATCAGGAGCTCTTCGAAATTGCAAATACAATTGCGTTAGAAAAAGATGCTGTGAAAAGACGAAAACTTCGCAGCCCAGTCGGAAGCTCTGATGGACTATGCATGCAACTTTGAAAAAGCTAACTTTGGTATCGTAGTTTCAAAGTCAATTTTATTATCGTCACAATCTTCATTAGCAGTATTAGTAATTATATTATTAGTCGTAGTAATAGCATAAGTGGTAAAAGTATTAGTAGTAGTAAAAGTAATAGTGGTGGTAGTAGTATAAGTAGAAGTACTAGCAGTAGAAGAAATAGTAGTAGTAGTAATAGTAGTAGTATTGGTTATATAAGCAGAAGTAGTAGTAGAAGTAGAAGTAGAAGTAGTAGTAGTAGTAGTAGTAGTAGTAGTATTAGTAGTAGTAGTATAGTAGTAGTAGTAGTAGTAGTAGTAGTAGTAGTAGTACTAGTAGTAGTAGTAGTAGTAGTAGTAGTAGGAGTAGTAGTTTTTGTAAAAGTAGTTGTAGAAGGAGTAGTAGTAGTAGTAGTAGTAGTAGTAGCAGCAGAAGTAGTAGTAATAGTTGTAGTAGAAGTAGTAGTAGTAGTAGAATTAGTAGTAGTTGTACAACTAGTAGTAGTAGCAGTAGTAGTAAGTGTTGTTGTAGCATTATTATTAGTAAAAGCAGCAGTAGTAGTATTAATAGTAGTAGTAGTATAAGTATAGTAGTAGTAGTAGTAGTAGTAGTAGTAGTAGTAGTAGTAGTAGTAGTAGTAGTAGTAGTAGTAGTAGTAGTAGTAGTAGTAGTAGTAGTAGAAGTAGTAGTAGTAGTAGTAGTAGTAGTAGTAGTAGTAGTAGTAGTAGTAGTAGTAGTAGTAGTAGTAGTAGTAGTAGTAGTAGTAGTGGTAGAATAAGTAGTAGTAGTAAGTAATAGTTTAATGTTGTTTGTATGTTCTAAAAACTGGTTCTGCTGTTATAGTTCACACCATTCTTAATTTTACTTTTCATTGATATTAAAAATAATCTCGTCGAAGCCAAATATACAGACATCATTACTGAAGTCGTTTAATTACTATGACATTTAACTTGTGACCCGTTACAATATATCTTAATACATCTTCAGTTGTTAGAGTCAACGTGAAAGAGGTTGGTTTTAATAGTGAAAGGGACGTAAAGTTTGCACAGGCTCTAATCGAGGAAACAGCATTGCAAGGTAAATGCACTTTCAAATTGCCGATGTGTTAAAACGCGTTCTTATTTAATTTCATCCTCCAATATTTGTTTCTCCACATCTAACATATTTGTTTTGTGTACGAATTGTTCGTTAGAGAGTTAAATTTAGTACGAGCTCTTCTCACAAAGAAAACGTTAATTCGCAATATGAGTGTTGTCTTTACATTTTCAATAAAGGCAGTCAACTCATGAGAGAGGGAGACGATATGGAATTCGAATGGCCCTCGACATGCACACAGCCGGAACTGACAGTGGGTAAAACCTACTACATTATAGCGAAGGACGGGACTTCTTTTACTGAATACTATGGAATGACGAGGTAACTCATTTGCATTTATGATTAATTCAAAATGTTATGTAGTTCTTGGTAAGACTTTAAATGTTTGCGATTGTTTGTTTGCACCACTTTTAACTACATGTACAGAATAACTATTTATCTTGAAATAATTATGGACAATTTAATACACAGATGAAAACATTTCGATAGCAAAATCATTTAAACACATTCAGTGTTGTTTATTTGAAGAAGGAGCACATTTCTTAAACAAGGCTTTTTACAATCATTAAAATGCTATAATGCATATATTATTATCGAGCTCAATTTAGACATGAAGTTCGCAACACGATACAGACCGGAGATAAGTTGTCAACTATACGGTTACTGCGATTATCGGGTTGTCTTTGTGACGTGTTTTTGTATCGTCAACATTTCATTTCCATGATAAAATGTCTCTGCGATGTCAGCTTTAGTTTACGATGTGATATGTTTTACTAGCGCCTGCTGTTGTTTTAGAGTGAGGTATCAACTGACGGGCACGGCACTCGTAATCGACCCTGAGTTCAGACCACTTCTTCGTAGCATCATGAACAATTTCGTAAAAGATCTGGAGAAGAACAGGGGGTGCAATAACTGAGCGTCGTAACAGTCATCACTGATTTGGCTACATTTATTCACAATCAATCGTTATATTGTAATAAGAGTATTCATCGTACATATAATCAAGCTGTATAATAATCGGATTTTAGTTTTTTTTTCTGTTTATGTATATATATATTAACCCGAGATATAGGTCTTCCCCATGACCAAACACTTAAGCCAATGAATAATGAATACAATTGAAGCAAACATATTTAAGGCACGTCTTAATATTAAAACTCACTGGGTATTGTATTTGACATGGCTTTTCACCATCTGCTATTTGGTACAAAAAAAATAATGTAATAAAATTATTCGCAAATTAAGCGTAGGTGTGTGCTTTTGAGACGTATGATGATGGCTAAATTAAAGTTAATAAAATTGACATGAGTTGGTGACCACAAACATACGTGTGAACATCCATTGATTGGTTTTAACGAGTATTTAAGATCAACTATTTAAAGACATGTAAGGACTTACTTTACTTTATTATTGTATTATTATTGTTACTTTTCTTTCATACATTTATTAAGTATGATTGAACTATGTAAGATGTATTATAAGTGTTTGTACATATAAATACTATATAATTTTGACGTAGCAGCATATGTTTACCTGCAATATTAGACCTGAATAAAAGAACTAAATGCGCAAATATTTCAGAGCGAACTATTCATAATTATATTTTAGAATTATTCGGATTACAAAGTGTTACCCTCCTTTACCGTTTGTCTATGTAATGCTCGTTCGGTTACAGTAGCCTTACTTGTTAAATGGATCCTTGATCCTTTGGCGATATCCTCCTTTTCTACGCGACTGTATTAACAAGAACAAGGGCTGATGAATAATTGATTCAAACGCCAACTTTTCTGTTACATATATTTTTTTTATGTTTTAATGTGATACCTTACGTAAACACATTTTATATTCTATATTTGACCAATATAAAACATATGAGATGAATAGTACAAAAAGAGAAATGGAATTTAATGACCAAAATGGCGGAATATAATTTACACCAGACTAGCACTAGAGTAAATAAACCTCAGCTATAGACTAGCACAACAACTGAGCCATGTCGAAGAGGCGACCGGAAGTACTGCACTAACGATAGCCCAAACCCCAGTTGCACTATTTATTTAGCTCCTCGTTTATGCAATCATCGCCAACAGACAATGCACCGCATTTTATGCTATTTCGCAAGAGCTTAGCAATCTGCTGACAATAATTTATGCCATTCCTGTTTCAACGAACACCTGGCTGGTTTGGAAATAGATATTATACATGCGCAATCGCTAAGGCCACCGCGACCGACCAAATAAATTATCGGTACGCCGTACCGTGCTACAAATTATACATGCGCAATCGCTAAGGCCACCGCAACCGGCAAAATGAATTATCGGTTCGCCGAACCGTAGGTTTTCCAGTGCAACATATAGTAAAATATTCGCAAAGCCGAAAAGAGCTATTCCAGGTACGCCTAAGCACACGAGCGAGTACTAAACACCAATACTATACCGAACATAATTGTGAAAGCATTCCTGCCATCCTCACATATACTAGCACTACGTGATAGGTGACAACAAAATGCTAAATTTACCTCCCCCGGACGTATGTCCATCAATATATAGTTACCTATTTATACTTTTAATGCTTCCGATCAACTCCAAGAGATAGAATTTCCGCGACAAAAATAAATTTAATTATTTTCCCCCAAATTATATGACATGTTTCAAACTAATTTTAATAAACACTCGCGTACCAAATCTGAATATATGTCGAGTCCGACGTCGGATAAGTGAATGCCCATCATTTCTGAAAAAAATAAAACCTGGTGTTTCCAAGTCAATGTTGACTTTTAATACATCATTTCCTACAGCGCACATCGTTTTCTGGCCAAATCGATTCACACTTTTCCGTTTTTTGTCATTTGATTTGTTTTCCGTTTCCGAAGCCCTCCAATTAAATAAGGGCAAAATGTTTGTCCATACTATTTTGCTCGCCGGAAATGCCCTATTTATTTTTTCAATGGATTCTAATTCGCTGATTCTGAATAAAAAATGCCAACGTCGTAAAGATAGCCTTGAACAATACAGATTCAAGTTTATCAAAAGCGACCATAGGCAGAATAGAAAATATTTTTTCCAACAAAGAGATCGTTATATGGGGCTCTTTTATCCACGATAGGCCTTTGCCTGTGACAACCCTGAAGTATTTTGCTTACAACAAACATGTCCGAAATGCAGTACCAACCGTTAATCCTATGATAAAATGACAACCCCTATATGCAGCTATAGAAGACGGCGGATAATGCTTCTCAAAACAATACGCAACAAACATAATAACATGGCTATAGGGAGCTGGCCATACTAAAGCTAATCTACTCCTTCATGTATTAAATGAAGATATAGTCGTTTTATATGCTAATTGAGTGTTTTTAGAAATGCCTGCGAGTACCAATTTTTTAGGTCTATATTGAATATATTTCATAGATAAGCCGACATTGAAGTTGCTGCCGTGTCCGCAAAAGGGGCCAATCTCCGAATACGCTCTTGCTGAAACCGTGATAATGCATCAGCAACATCGTGTTTGCTTCCGGGAATATGGTCCGCTTTTAAAGGGACTGTCAACCACGATTGACGAAAAAAGAAAAGTTCTAAAATACCGTATTTTTTACAATTGTTAGTTTATATTGATTAAAATATTATATCGACTGGTATATTACATTACTTGAAAGAAGTTCATATTTTCAGTATATTCGGTAATAGGAATTTGCGATGTAAAATCGAAAGTACATCGCGAAAATAGGTGACATAACGATTTACACACTATACATAACGCAAGTAGATTGATCACTTTATATATAAAATATATACAATTCACTACGCATGCACAAATTGCATTCCTGGGTTTACAACGTGTCGATGATGATCAATCTACTGGCGTTATTTATAGTTAACTGGTAGTTACCTGGTAGACATACCCAGTAAAATGTATTACCAAATATACTGAAAATATCAAAACTTAACAACTTTGATCAAGTAATGTAATATACCAGTCGTGAATTTTAATCAATATAAACTAATAATTGTAAAAAATATGGTATTTTACAACTTCTTTTCTTCGTCGTAGTGGTTGACAGTCCCTTTAATACACAATTGTAAAAAATTCCGTTCATGGTTAGAACTCTCAATAAAGCAAAAACGTGAACTGAGTTAGACGACACCGACTTCAAAATGTAAACAACGGCTTTATTGTATAGCGTTAATCAGACGTCTGCAAAAGGGTCTTCCAATAACAATGGCCTGACAACAAAAAATTAATGTGCCTATAAGAGACTAAATTACTTTCAACTTAACCTTTTTACTGTTAAAAAACGTTATTTGTCCGATAACCTCTTTCATTTTACCTGCGGAGACCTTAACAACCATATAAACAGTGTGAAGTTAAAGCCCTTAAATACTAAAACGCGCGACGGTCCCTACATGTTGTTAGCTAAGGGAACGCCTATTTATCGAATGGTTTCAGTAAATATATCCATGTTCCGTCGTCAATCCTGTTCAGATAAGTGTCCAAGAAGTCATGCAAATAATGCAAAAGCTTCCGGGTTGTTAAACGGGCCTTGCTAACATACTCTAGAAATATCCAAAAAGTTCCAAACAATTAAGGTTAAATACTGCAACCAAAAGCCGCACATTTATCGAAATAGTATTTTTCATTAAAATAAAAACCAAGCAATTCAAAGTCAAAAGAAAGGAGTGGCAACAATCTAAATGCACTCGTTATGTCCATTTTAAACAAAAGCAACTTTTTTACCCAGATCCTGTATCATATAAATTGCTGCGTCAATTTCGAATCATTATCTGAGCATTTTTTTGAGATCGATGTAATCATTAATTGATGGATATGACAAATGATGGATTCATGTATACACGCCCGGACCAGCGACACGACCCGTCTGAATTTCCTTACCAATGTTCTATGCTGTACTACTGTGGAATATTGAGCAGTAGGTTTGAATGTTTTTGGAAATTCTGGTCTTTCGATCGCCTTCATAGCTTAGCCTAAAGCCATATATGAAACCTGACAAAAGTAGACGTTCATCAACTGAATTGTAATTCTGTAGACATTACTCTAAAACTTCTACTTTAATTGGCGATTGAGCTCATGAAAATGCCCGGATATCAGCGACCAAAGCCGCCCCTTTCGGATTTATGAAACGGCCTTGGCCTTGGGGCACCAGGTGGTTGACCGCGAAAGCGACTGACCTCTAGACGTTGAATGTTTGGTTGGCGATACGTATTCGACAGACCAGAAAGCCCCCTTTTTACCATAGAACATGAACTGAAGGCTACCACCGCAGTTGACACACACGTGTTCAAATTAATAATTATGACGAAATTCGACATGAATTTGTTCTAACGACCCATTATTCAAAACAAAAACAGAACCCCGTGTGTGTAATCCGCTAGCTCAACTGGCCCCTTAAGCAATAATGCAAGATTAACATTTTCGCCACAACAAATGCGCTGTTTAAGCGACGCGGGCACGGTAAATTGATACTTCATCATTAGTTTGTCTAAACAATATAGAAATGCTTTGAAAGTTATCTATTCGAGACAGACTTGACTTAAGTAAAATTTCGTTTGCATTGCACGTTAGTGCCTCGTGAATACGCGATACCCATCGGCTGTGCGGAAAATATCACAGGAAATCAACAACCTCACCATTTGCGGCGTTGTCGTCTGCGCGTGTACGTTTTGCAGGTGGCTCTGCTGCGAGTGCCGCCTCTGGCCCAGGTCCAGGAACAGGAGCTGGAGCTGATGCCAGCTCTGGTTCCGGCGCCATTTCCGCCGCATTCTTTCTACGCCATCTGGCCCTTTGTTCCTTCGCCGGTGCCGGATCGACTGTCGCCAACATCCCCCGTCCCACTCTATTTCCCTGTTTCGCTACGGCTTCGCACGCCACGACCTCTACCCGACATTGTAGATTTCAGTTTTATGGATGCGTGAACACAAGTTTCTCAGTCAAAGCTATTTCGCAAAAGGACGAGATACTTGAAACCCGAGCATATATACCGTATTAATGACGTCAGACCGTCACTACTGAAACGATTTCACGCATGGTTTATTGTCGTATGCTTGTATCTAATGATTTGTACGAGATTTAAACCTGTATCTGCCGGAGACATGTATTCGCTACTTCATATAAAATAAATTATTTTTTATAGAACAGACTATTCCCAAGTAAGAGACTCCATTTGATTGTGTGGCAGGAAAACGTTTTCAGACTAAAGTCCGTTTGACCCATTTATTGTTCGATATACATTTACCATCCTTTCTACTCAATATGTGCATATTAATTAACATGGAAATTAATACACATAATGAACGTATGTATTGAGCAAGCCAGAAGATTTATAGTTAAGAACAATTTGTTCAACAAATTATAAAAAAATATGAATTTCGCGACAGTGGAAACACATTTGAGCTTTGTTTCGGACTCGTGAAGCCACATGACATATAAACCCCTTTCTAAACATATTCGCAAACCGAAAGTGTCTGTTGGATAATCAGCAGTTCTTCCTAATGGGTTGGACTTCGTTTTAGGCGGAATGCACCTTGCCTGGAATAATACGCACTATTACCACCGCGGCCTTAAGTGTCGATGACGAATGTTTGAGTTAAATTTAATTTTATTAGCTTGATAGAAATATATTTTGACAAGGACTAAAAAGTTGAACTGTACGTTTTATGCTTTAGGCAACATCGGACCAGCAATGACGACCCGCTTATTCAACAATATTCAATCCAATTTGAATTGCAAACATACTATAATAGGTGAGATTGTTGGTTTGGACATAGTCATTGTAGTTCAAGCAGCGCAGGCTTCCTACATAACTCTGGTAGAAACACGTCGTCGCTGTCGATGTTAAGGTTTTACATTTTTAGATGGATTAAGTCCGACATATATCATTTTTACATTAAAAAAAACACGAATTGTCAGTACAGCATAAGCACTTGGAAACACTCGCCACGAGACACTACATCCAGTTTGAATTATCCAATTATTTGTTTGTTTGTAAAGATTGGTGGTGGTGTTCAGGTTTGATTTAGTCTTTTCAATGCCGGCAGCATAGGCCGTTGTTCTCAACTGTGGCACTAACGTGTCGTCGGCATTGATGTTTGAGCTGTACATACATATGTTTCGTTGTATGTTTCAATGTAAAATTGTATTAATGACTTTTACTTTGTTCTCCTATGTAAAACATGAAATTACACTGGTGGACATATACAATAGGAAGGTTTTAAACACTTCGATTGTGCTATGCCCAAATTAAACAAAAAAGCTGACCGTAATGGAGTATAAATGTCACTGCTTTCGGGCATAGTGTGACTTTAAATGCCTGCTTATATAACAAATCAATATTTCTGTTAATACGAGATTGGATTTGTGGGATTTAATTATGTTTACCCAGTAGAATAATAAGATAATGTTACATTAAACAAATACAACTATAAAACAATGGGAGACGGATCGTATATTTTGATGCCGCTGGTTGCACTTAACAAAATGCGTAAACATCTTATTCGTGTACTGTACACACATAAACAATGCTTTAAACTATTCGAATTGTATACAAATAATATTTTTAAAGTGCAAAAATACAGCCTCAGATCTTCAGAGCGTCTTGAGTATGCGAGGATATATGCTAACTTCGTCTCCTGTGCTTATGTTTAAACTGATCAATCATTTACGCTACATATGTCTGCCATATTTATTTTAGTTAATAACCATATTCTATCGAAAAATAGGTGCAGGACATTAAAAATGCTTACCACGCCTTTATTTACCAGTGATGGTTGATTACTTCTTTTTAATGAAAAATTATGATCGTGTACGGTGTGGCGCTCGTCATCCAGTTCGTCTCTATGTTCTTCCACCGTCTCGGGTCCGCGCTTACCTTCATGAGCACCACAGACATCAACTGTATGAAGCCCAACAACCGGGAGATCAACGCCATGGATATTGCCAGTAGGTTGCATCGGTTGATATAAGTTATGATATATTGGTCGTGATCTGTGAAAAAGGGGTTTAATGCATGTGCGCAAAGTGTCGTTCCAGATTAGCCTGTGCAGTCCACACAAACTAATCAGGAACAACACTCTCCGCTTGTATGATAATTTTCGTTTAAAGAAATTTTATTTTTAGCAAAAATTCAGTTTTAGCGGAAAATGTTGTCCCTGATTAGCCTGCGTGGACGGCACAGGCTGATCTGGGACGACACTTTACACACATTTAAACCCCCTTTTCACAGAGCACGGCTAAATTATTATACCAATAGTAAGATTAATCATTCACTCAATGAACAATGCAATTAGGCTGCGTTTGTAACATCGGTTGTGAAATATACACATGGTAGTAATATAAATCACTCACACAATTGCAAGTAGGTTGCGTTATTATATGTTAGTTTAAAAATATATGCAAATGGTAGAAACAGAAATCTTGTTTAGAGAAATACTTCATAGCATAAGAGAGAAATAAAATATGCTTATTTACGGTTTTAACGCTTTAATATGAGTCGCGTTGTGAGAAACTGGGCATAATTTATGTGCGTAAAGTGTCGTCCCAGATTAACCTGTGCCGTCTGCACAGGCTAATCAGAGACGACACTTTCCGCTTTTATGACATTTTTCTTATAAATGAATTCTTTTCTCAGCAAAAATCCAATTAAGGCGGAAAGTGTCGTCCAAGATTAGCCTGTGAGAACTGCAAAGGCTAATCTTGGACGACACTTTGTGCACATGCATTATGCCCAATTTCCTCAGAACATGACTCATATGATTATTATAATGATGGGGATGATTAAGATTATAATGATGGGCAGTTTCTTTTCAATATTTGACATATTTAATTAAGCTTTCAATAAATCTTACATAAAGATATGAATTGTATTGATAACGCACTGCATCGTACGAGTATTTCATGTTTTAACGCTATAACGTGATAATAATACTGATAATTATTACGCTGCTGCTGATGATGATAATGATTACGTTGTTAGTGGTGATATTGATGACGATGAGCATGTTAATTAAGATTTGTAATTTTGAGTGTGAATAAGCACATTAAAAATCGTACATAAAATGGAAATAGTTTTAATTATCGGTTTACAGGTAAGATCGCGCTCGTCAAGGAGATGCAACAGATGGACGACGAGGACGATAAGATGTCCGTGACGACAACCTCGAGCAGCAACATTGACGACGACAGCAGCCTAACGCAGGTACGAGTGGACGAATTGGGAATGCATATACCCGATTAAATTTATTTGAATGTTTATTTTGTATACGATTTCTTCTTTTCTTATTTTCTTATACCCGATTAATTAAAACATGTACCGTACACACACGTTACATTTGTTATTTTGATATCTTAAAATAAACATGTTTCGGCTATAGCCTTAATCAGTTGTATCTAAACATGGGAAGCGACGTCAACGTCATGATGTCGTTGTTTTTCCTTTTTTTTTTATAGAACACATACTATAACACAAATCAAAGATAGATCATTCATGTATATACCCCATTAGACGATTACACAAGTTTTATTTCGTTTGCATTTTATTTCTTGCTTTTTGGTTTTAACATGAACTTCGTTATTCCTATTTTTCGCGTATGATTAATTGCAAAACTTACGATTTGACTTGCAAAAATAAATCAGAAAAACGTATTATCAAATATTGATTATCCAAACACATTCAAAAATTTAAATGAATCCGTATACCTGTTTGCAATATAACACTTAAATATCCTAATTCATTCGACCATAATTGTCCACAGGACCATTCCCCGAGATTGAAACGCCGGAAGACCGTCATCCGGGGAGACAACCTGGTAAGCAAATTCATGAAGAAGTTCATGGACCTCGCCAACGACCTACGCAATGAGCGAGTGAGCCATACCAGGGAACATAGCAAAGGTGCTTCCGGTAAAGTTTAGATTTTTTCACTTCTTGTTTTAAAATTTAATTTCGTATCCATTTACCTTAATAGTCACCAGGCCCTGATTTCTAAAATAATTTCAAGAATAATTGAACTGCTTCGGTCATTTCATTGATACAAATTAGTGTTTTTAAGATAAAAGTGTTGTGCAACAATGCATTTATGTTTGTTTTTACATATCTGTTTTATCTAGTGATTATGCAACTTTTATGACCATTTTGTTCAGATTTGTTTGCAATATAGAAAAGTTACCTTAGGCTAGTCCTATTTAAACAATTTAAACTGTAAATTTAACAATCGGGGACTTTGACAAAACGATATATTAAATTTATTGCAACGGATCTGCGGGGAACTTATGTATGATAAAATGTTTATATTTTACCAGAAAATAATTTAATAATTTTTTGTTGTATCAAAAAGCATGATATAAAAATGTCACCGAATAATAAATTTATACTGTTAAACAGTCGATATAATGAAAGCCTAAGCCTGTGTTTAGCGTCCGTTGGCTGTTGAACTTAATAATCAATTTATTTATACAAATGTTGTTATTCTTATTCTTTAGGTAAGTTCGGTCGCCGGAAGGGACGCAGCGGCAACAAACGCAAAAGCAAGAAGGCCATGCGCGCCATCACCTCGATACAGAATGACAAGCGAATTGTGCTCAGCAAGGCGGAGGCCATTGAGACAAAACTCCAGAAGATTAACTGCCGACATTGGGCGGAGGGCACAGCCGGCAAGTTTGACACGTGGCTACATCTCGTTCGCGATGGGCTGACACAGTACGGACGAGCCTGAACACGATAGGTGAAGAGGAGAAGCGCAGTTCGCTTCCCTGGCGAAACCGCCTTAGTCGCTCCATTTCCATCCACGCGATGCCGAGGGACGAAGTGAAGCTGAAGGGTCCGCCGAAGCGCGGCAGCTATGGCGGCTCGTCCACTTTGAACATAATTGCCGACAGCGAGGAGCTGGAGGTCCACGTGATCAGCCAGCCGCGTAGTAGCGATGCGGATATAAAGAGAGACAGCATGTTGGATACGTATACAGATGTGTAAGTCGCGATGCGACCTAAGTCGGACGCGTCCGCTTCTAGTAAGACTTCCGGTAGAGATTTAAGGTCGAATAAATTATCGGCAGAAGTTCTACCGTTGTCGACCAATAAAACACCGCGACTCAGCGAGGACGATGCGCGCGCAAACTCTATCGAGTCGGAATCGGAAGCGTACGATAATCCCGGGTCTAATTCGCGGGCGCCTGGTGTGACTTTCAATGATAACCCAAGTACATATCGAATTTCAGAGAGGCTCAGAGCGTTAGTGTTCCGGCCCTGAATGACGTAATTGTTGACGAAAGTTGATGATGTAATCTGGCAAAATATCGTATATAGGTAAATTAATTAAACGTTCAATAAGTTTAACTGCTTTTCGCGAGAGATTCTTTAGCGTTGTAACGAACTTCATAAATTTTGTTTTGCAGGTCAAGCATGCACAGTTTTGACGAATATTAGCAACATAACCTTTTATGTAAAGAAGTAATTAAGTTTTACTAAAATATATGCGTTATATGGAGTTGTAATAAAACAGTCTGTGCCTGTCTTTCACGTGAATATGCGTGTACTGTTTGTAAATGAAATGGTCCGTGTTTTGCCCCCTCCCCGACAAAAAAAACCTTGCAATATTTAATCCGTATACGTATCTTTGTCATGTATATTATTTTGTCTTCGCGAAAAAAAACATTTATGGAAAATATCCCTTCAGAGGAAAGAAACCCATTTGCAAGCGATTTGTATAAAAAACGAATTCCAAAATTCAATGTTTGATACATATCCGCTTAGTGTCTTCCCATGTAATTCGCCGCCGCGTTCTTTCGTTTCCATATATTTTGTACCCGCTTTCATTTATGAGCGTGTTTGTCAGGATACTCTGATATTAATTGTAGTTTAGCTGCCTATTTAAGTAATGTATACATATTACTAATAGTTTACGGACATTGTATTCATGTGTGTTGTTTTAGTTAAGTGTTAATATTAACGCATATGTTAGATTTAGTTTGGGTATATTTAAGAATAAGTTCATATTTAAAGGAGCAATAAGTTTGAAATGTCATCCTTTCCCCACAGTATTTCTCACACTATCTATTCGGAAATGTGATCTAATTAATTGTGTACAGATTTGTTCCCGAACAAAAATAATACACAACATGCATACACATCATTTGTTTCAATAATTCATTGATGAAAAACTCTCAAATAAAACACACTCTTTTCCATCAGACGAATACTTATATAGAGAGGGATTTTTTAATAAGGAAAATAACACTAATAATCGAATATTGTGCATATGTCGTTTCGTTTTGTGCATTTTTTATTATACCTTCTATATTAATCAGTCAAAAAGACATAATTTTCTTACATGCAATACCATTTAGTTCTTTCCATAAGACAATTTGTTATATATGTTTTGCGAAATTGTTCGTCATGAACAAACTTGTGTATAAAACACGTCGTTTTATAAAATAAAATCGTCACTAGTATATGTGCATTAGTCATGTTGGTATGTTTGTTTTCCGAGTTTGTCTATGCTTGTACGATTATCATTAGTGAATAATTATATCTCGAATTGTTCTATGCATAATTATTATCATCCATGTCATCACACTTGTGTATTTTGTATTGACTAAAAGTCAAATGTATGCTTAAAAGCTAATAAATGTGGTTGTTGTTTTTGCTAACTTTATACTGTCATGTAGAGACATCGTTACCTTATGTATATTTGTCAGAAAATTATGCTTATTTCTAAACAATTAATTATGTGTTAATTTCACTCAATTTATATAAACATTGTTTTGTTCTGTAAATTTGTAATTATTTCACTTTGATTGATTAAGTTGTTCTGTTTCAAAGCATATCCTGTCATTAGACTGATCGTTTTGTGCTGTATTTTTGCCATACTGTTATATGGACGCATCAGTTGCTTACACCAAGTACAGTTTGCCATAAGCATGTTGTACCATAATTATAGTATGCTTGATTATCAGGTAATTCTTTTTTTCTCTCATGTAAACCCTTCGTTTCGTTCTGTAAATGTGGCATCACGACATTTCTAAATTTTCAGATAGGTATGTGCTTGGTCTGCCAGTTCGTGTTAAAACCAGGGGGGGGATGTAACTTCCTATATACGGGTATATAGGGATGTGCCGATTTTATGGGGTGTGGTTTTCGACTTAAATTATAGATATGGGTATGGTTTTGAGCATTTTAGTGTAGATATGGGTATTGAAATCAGAAATTTGCTTGTATATAAATGCATATAGATTTGAAAGTATCAGTATCAACATGGGTATGATAAATGTCATTCTTGTATATAAATGGGTATCAAAAAGTAAATTTCAATAAGAATACTGTATTGATATGAAAGAGATTAAAATTCTAGTATGAAATGTGTCCACTTTATCAAATTCTAGAATTTTAAATGGGTCCAGTTTATCAAACTTCTTGTATTGAAATCTGTCCACTTTCTCAATGGTATCGTATACAAATGGGTATGCTTTTTCAAAAATCTTGTATCAAAATGGGTCTACTTTATCAGAGTTCCGATATAAAAATGGGTCACATTTCGGAAGTCTCAGCGGGACACCCCTACCCTAAAATTTGGGAAGTTACCCCCCGGGTGTTAGAACCTCGTTTTATTTTGTACATTCGTCATAATGATGTGTACATTTATCCAGATGATCAACAATACGCACATTTTGCCATGCACGTGTCTGTTTTTCACTGGGTTCTGTGCTAATGTCACAGATACATATCGTGTCGTTATGTAAAGTTGTCTTTATGTTATGTGCATTTATGAAGATGGTCATTACTTACTTTATAATATCATGTCGAATCAACGTGATGTTCATCATACTTACCGTAACCGGTATGGCGTGTATATATGCGAAAGTACACTGTACCTGCACTGTACTTGCAGCAATATGTGTTTTTACATACAACATATCGTTTTAAGCATGCGTCATTATGTTTTGTGCATCATTTCGTTAAGTGCTGATCTTAAAATATTGTGTAATTGGTCCATGAGTAGGATAATTTCTAATTGGCAAAACCCACATTGACACCAACAATTATACAAGCACGATTTAGGGTCATTAAAAAATAATGAATGTTGTTATTGTTTCAATCAAAATTAAATCCAATTATCCATCAACATTGCATAATGGCTTTTGAGTCTATGAAACCAGTCGAGTGGAATTTCTGTTCTATATTTAATTAGCCTTAAAGATTTTTTTATATATTTTTTTCAGAGATAAATACAATACCCAGGTATCTATTAAATACAGGGAACATTTTATTGGTTTGTTTCATGGACAGTTTTATTAGTTTGGACTGAAACCAAACCACAAAAGTTATTTACTTATTTTATTTTCAGAAATAACCTCCATAAAAAAGAAACATATTTGGCTAACTATTGAAAGTATAAAACACATCACATTGGCATTTATTAGTTTTATATGTTTTATTCGTGTTTCAAAAGCAAATAATGTCCATCTGCACCCGATGGTGTTATTATATTAATGGAACAATAACAAGAAGATTTATGCTTGTATTATATAGCGACACATTTTGCTCGCTGTGTCCATTTTCCGGCGTTTCTTGTTTCATCGTCCAAGATATTATAAAATCTGATTCCAAAGGCTTCGAATACCCGCAGCGAAAACGTTTTTATTAAAACTTGTTTTCTATCATAATAGATTTTTTTTAAATATTTCAAGGCTTGTTTGGAAGAACAAATCAAGGAAGGAAATGTAATATTGATCTAAATCGACCCTAACCGTATAATGGCACTCTTACGGATTATAGTCGCCCGGCCCAGCTCTGGCGTATTTTATTCTGGAAGTAACATACCCCTACACCTCTCGATTACTATGCAGCAAGGATTTTAGGCCAATACAGTTACACACTATGTTTTTATGAGTATTTATTGGAAGCCAATATGGTAAAAGATTATCTTTATTCTTCAGAGCTCAGTATTTTTTAAGCATGGACCTAAAAGGACCTTTTCACAGATTTTGACATGTATTGAAGTTTGTCATTAAATGCTTTATGTTGATAATTGTAAACAATGAATCTAAAAAGCTTGAGTAACAAAACAAAGACAAATATTCAAGCGTTTCGCGTTGCAACAATTAATTATTTTCAGGTTTTAAATCTTCAAAATACGCATATAATGGATATTTCAGAGCATAGTAAATGTTCAGTATTACTGTCTCATCAGGAATATCAAAGAAACTTTGCGAATCTGAAACAATGTTTTTAAATAATGTTGTCAATTTACCAAAACGTGAAAAGGTCCCTTAACGACCAACACATTATCAGCCTACGCTACCCGTTCTAACTGTTAGTAAGTACGTATGCATATGCTTTTGAAATCTACACAGCAACAGACCTGTTCCCTCTAAACAATGTGGGTATGTACGAGTATAGATTTCAAGCCAGCATAGAAAGAGACCTCCCCCTACATATTTATAACTAGGTAATTATGAAGCTTTCATTCCAAGCTAAAATAGTAACTCACTTAGTTACCTCACCACAGCTAAGTGTTTGTTCGTGAAGCAATGACTCTCACGACGGTAACATACTATTTTTATCAAACAGCATAAATATGAAGTAGTTGTGGTGGCATTCGTAGAAGCAAAAGATGATAATGTATCGATGAATAAAACATGACAACATTTCATTAAAACTTGCGGACTGCACAGGCTCATCTGTGACGATACTTTCCGCACATGCATTTAACCCGTTTTTTGACAGAGCACGGCTCACAAGATATTTTTAACGAACATTTGACAACGTTTCATGAAAACTTACAAACCGGTAAGCAAACTTTGTTTCAGCGAAATAAAAAAAAACTTTTCATGTTTTTTCTGCATGTTTGCATGTTTTTTGGCGATCATTTGCAGCGTTTCTTATTAAGAAATTGGTACTTTAATAACTCTACTTGAATGCACAATACATATTTAGCTAAAATAGTACAATAAAGGTTATTCGACACAAACGTAAACAACTTCTCTGAACGGCATATTCATGATACATTGACAAAACTTCAATCGTTTTCGCGAATTTTGTTTTTATTGTTACATGAAAAAATATAATGTTCATAAAGCTGAAGTTTAGCTGAGGGGTTAGTTAAATAGTATCCAAAAACTGTTTTTAGATCTTTAAAACAATTATAATTAGAGGCAAACATAACTCGACTTCACTTTTACACACGAATACGATAATTATATTATTAATACCATCAGTATTGGTCGCGTGTTTGTAATTATCATATTTTTAAACTTTAATGATAAGCTTACCTTGATTGAAAAATTAAAATGGTGTAAGCGCCGTACACATCCGGTATATTCCCAAATAGGTTGATTGCACAATGGCCATACGTCGTTTTTTTATTGCTGTCTAATGCATATAGCACGGTCAACAACATGCAATAATTATCAATCAAATATCAGTTAACTGACTGTCCATTACTTTCAGTATACAAGTGCTGACGTCTCAATCGGTAATTTAAATTATATTTTTCACATCAAACAAAGAAAAACAAATAAGCATAACAATATGTTGCGTCGGCATCTGTTATGAACCCATTACTAAGCGCAAATATGAATGAAATTGTTGAAGACAATACTTTTTTGTTCGAAAATGCTTAATTACAATATTACAATTAACTTTAAAGTAATATCATTTACCAACATCAACCCAAGATGCATATTTTAAACCTTCAAAATGCAAGAATATAAAGAAATACGCACTTTTAGAAACATCTTTACAATTAATTGATACATTCAAAAGTCGGTGCTATTCACAGCCCTCTATCACGCGTAGAAGAATATATCTATACACTAGAGAATCGGTTATCTGAGACTGCTAAAACGATGACGGCATGGTTTTTCTTTATCAGAAGAAATATCAATATGTAATGTTCTTTTTCATAGGATTATGTACAATGATATTAATTTAGCTTGTTTTCATAGAGATAGACATTAAATTAAAGTTTTAGTTCTTTAAAACAGAAACACAATTATAGATTTGAAGGGACTTTTCGACATATAGAAGCATGCTTTAAGGTGTTTCAATAAATGCATTAATTTTTAAGACTTTCACAATGGATCTGTTAAGCTCCATGAACCACAAACCTAGAATTAAAGAAAAAAAGAAAACAAGTCAATTAAATAAATTCCGTCGCTTCGCGTATGATTTATATCAAACATTACGTTAATCAAATTTTCATTTCGAGTGGACCAAGATGCCCCCATGTGGCCATCGCTGGCCTATGAGTTGTAAAAAAGTCTACGTTATTAAGTGCGGGATACAAAAGACGACGACCCAAGTATTTTAATGCCCTGTGTGACTTTGTGAACTGCGTCATACGGAAAGGAAATGACATGAATATAAGCGGCGTGGGGGTGGAGGCTCGAACCCGCGATACTTAAGTATTTGCACAAGAGTGATAGCACTTGATTACGGAGCGGCTTCAACTCAAACAATGTTTTGCATTTATACGGAAATATTATGACCGCTTAAAGTTAGAGCGAGGTTTAAATATTGAACACAAAGCGAAACAGAAATACTCTAAGCACCTAAACTAGTTATATACACATTAGAACTCTATACTCAGCCGTGAAAACCACAACAGAAATACGTATGCACTATTCTCAAATGTACCAAACACTAAACACTTCTTCCTTAGTATAAAATTTATGCTTTAGTTAATGATTTCTCTGGCTCAGAAATAAACAGCATTTCCACAGCGTAAATCAGTATAAAGCCGTATTCGGAGAAGTATATCGCAGAGTTCTACGTAGAAGATGGGGAAGTATATTAGATTATTTCGTTGTTCACTCTCTAAAATGATCAACAACATTTACTTGAAGACACTACTCCCTCTATGTGCACCTGAAATGACTTTATTTTTAAATAATCTGTGTGTATGTGGTAGGAAAAAAAGTTTTGTGCTGCAAATTCACAGTTTTTATTTAAGGTTTGAGAGTGCATGATGAGACCTTGGCATTTGGCAGTATATTTTTCAACTTGAAAGCAGCCGATAAAAAGAATGCCAAACACAGTGGCCGTTTGTTGATTCGGATCGAGTTCTTACATACGTATCAAATGACCTATGTTTTTAATTATGTAAATAATTTCGGCTTGGAGAAAAAAATGTATTGTTTAATTGGTCGCAATGCATTGTAACGTAACGAATATTTGAGGCATTGGTGTTCTAGTACTCGCTCGTGTGCTTAGGTGTACCTGGAATAGCTCTTTTCGGCTTTGCGAATATTTTACTATATGTTGCACTGGAAAACCTACGGTTCGGAAATCCGAGAGTTTATTTGGCCCATTGCGGTGGCCTCAGCGATTGCGCATGTATAATATGTTGCAAGGTACGGCGTACCGATAATTGATTTGGTCGGTTGCGGTGGCCTTAGCGATTGCGCTTGTATAATATCTATTTCCAAACCAGCCAGGTTTTCGTTGAAATAGGAATAACATAAATTATTGTGAGCAAATTGCGGACCTTTTGCGAAATAGCATAAAATGCGGTGCATTGTCTGGTGGCGACGATTACATAAACGAAGAGCTAAATAAATAGTGCAATTGGGGTTGGGTCTATCGTTAGTACTTCCGGTCGCCTATTCGACATGGCTCAGTTGTAGTTCTAGTCTATAGCTGAGGTTTATTTACTATAGTGCTAGTCTGGTGTAAATTATATTCCGCCATTTGGTCATTAAATTTCAGCTCTCTCTTTGTACTGTTCATCTCATATGTTTTGTCATGTTTCTTCTACAGACTACAATATTTATCACCATTAAAGTAACTCCATTTAAGGAACAAACACCATTGAAAGTTATACTGGTTTTATTTACATACGTACACGTCAAGCATACAAATCAGTCTGTCTGGCGAACATGCTATAAAAATAGGCATCCATGCCGGAGGCGTGTCCTGCGAGTAGGCGTTGCCAGTGCAAGCTAAACCACATGTTTTATATTGGTCAAATGTGTTTACGTAAGGTATCACATTAAAACATTTTAAAAATATGTAACAGACAAAGTTGGCTTTTGTAGCAATTATTCATTAGCCCTTGCTCTTGTTAATAAATTCGAGTAAAACAAGAGGATATCGCCAAAGGAACAGGGACCCATTTGATAAGCAAGGCTTCTGTAACCGTGCATTACATAGACAAACGGTAAAGGACGGTTACACTTTGTAATCCGAATAATTCTAAAATATAATTATGAATAGTTCGCTCTGAAATATTTGCGCATTTAGTTCTTTTATTCAGGTCTAATATTGCAGGTAAACATATGCTGCTACGTCAAAATTATAAAGTATAACATAATGCACACAAAACGCACATTTGGGGCATTGTTGGATTTATATAATGATCGAAATTTGTACCACATTTCATACAATCTTAAATAGGCAGCCATCTGGATCAACAAATCATTAGCCTCGAGTTATAATTACCGGACACGAATATTTGCTTACCGTATGTGCCAATCTTCGGTCATTTCCGTATGTATTCGATAGGTGTCCGTTGCATACGTATATTTAGGTTGCAGACACGTGACTTAACAAACGGCCAATCAGAATT